>NC_073692.1:28231532-28314422 GCF_029784155.1 Uranotaenia lowii
TACTGTGATTGAAAAAACCGTGATACAGATGGATCCCTTTATCCAAAAATCTTTAATTACAAAATATGACACATTTATCATACAAAAACATGTAACAAATATTCAAAAGATCAATGCTCGTTAACAAAAATCATTTGCTGCTTGCGATATTTTTGACAATTTGATTAATTAAAAATTAATTATTTATAATAAATCTCCACCCTTAAGAATTTTTGTTTCATCATTCCGCCGTAGGGGGAAGTATTCCTATATGCGCATATTGGGTAATATGCGCATACAGCCGATTGACGATATGGCTGGAGATTCATCATATCTAATTAGTGCAGTTTGAGGGTAATACGCTTTTAACACATGGCATCATAAAATTAAATTATTATATAAAGTCGAAAAAATTTAAAAATTCAAACAAGATTTTTGTCAGTTTTGTTATAATATATTGAACTTTAATTATTGTGCATACAGATTCTGTGAACAAAAATTTTAGTGGTTTTTCTTTCTTATTCATCTGGAAATCGGAAATTCAATAAATCGAAGCTTTTGGCAAAGTTGTAAATGATAAGATATTGGAATAAGAGACAGGTTCTGAATGCCCATATCAAGGTAGGTTAAATGCCTATATCAAGAAAAATAGATTAGTCTTATAAATTTTTTACTTTCTATCATTTAAACATGAAATCTACGCTCAAATCACGATTTTACAGCGAAAAAAGAAGAACTTCCTACTGATCCGATAAAAATACAATATGAACAAAATATTACCCTGAAATATGGCCATATGGCATACTTAACTATGTTTCATGCAAAAGAACTAGTGATGTAAAAAATTTCACCAAAATTTCGGCCTTGACGTATGCTTAACATCCGTTTCTACCATTTTCAATTAAATAATATCAAAATATTGCAAGTGGTAACGAAATATTGCTTAAAACATAAATATGCGCATTTAGCCCGCCAGTTTCGGAAATCAGCTATTTTGACTTATTTTATTATAAAATTATTTCCACAAAAACTGTAAGAGATTCTAACAGAAAAATTTCACTAACGTATATAAAACAGATGTCCGCTCATGTGCATATAGTTTTCAGACTCCTATCTTTTCTAGTATAGGAGAAAATGAGTGCTTTCCTTAATATGCGCATACAGCCTTCCTCTCCCCTACGTGATAAATTAGAATGAAGCAGACGTCTTCTTCTGCCTTATAAAATAACTGCAAAAAGTAATGATTAAAATCATGGTCAACAGAATCTGATAATAAGCATGAATGGCAAATTAAGCGAGTATCTGGTCAGGGACCAAACAACACCAACCGCGACGAGAAAAATAGATAAGCTTCTCCCTCTTCATCTAATTCAAGGATTCAGGATCGAGGATCAATAAAACAAAAAAAAATTATAAGCAGACTCGTTAATGAAATGTTCAAGTCAAATGGCACAAAGGGTACAAATACAGCAGCTGCGACTTTGCGATGAGACACAGAATAAATTAATTTTATTTGGAAAATTCATCCAAAATTCACTACCCCGCCATTCACGAGGCTCAATCACATTCACGCACGCATACTTTGAAGACAAAACCAAAGCAAAAGAACAGAGAAATAAAGAGAGGCGAAAATATGGAATTTCCTCACTGGGTTTGTTGGCTGTTTTCCGAGTTCGCGAACGCCGCCTTCTTCGATGATGCTTGCTACCGCTGACATGTTTGAACATGTTCGGGAGCCGGTCGTGCAAAGCTGGCGGCTTGATGGGCTTCGCAGAGTTGATGGACACTTCTCATATAAAACACATGCGTATACTAGTGTTACCATATCCCACAATGCCAAAAAGAGTACTTTGAAATCATATTTCAATAAAATTACGAAAATCGGGAGGAACTAGAACGGTTAAGCAATTCGAACACCGTAAATTGGTTGCAAGTTATGTGAACTACATGACAATTATAATTGTTTATGGAAAAATACTTTTATCCTTTTTCTGTTGGACTATTCCAAGGTAAAGCAGTTTTGGATATTGTTGGAAAACTGGCCACCGTGCCAGTTCGCGGTTGTTCAAAAGTCGCTGAGAAATAAGAGCGAAAACTAAACGTCATCGTCAAAAAGGACTGCACGAGGAAAATTTTCACCATCGTGGCCATCTTTCGCGTCGAGTTTTAAAAGTACAGACGGCTTGAAGTTTAATTGTTACAAATTTGTTTGTAAATCTGATTTTAATTCCCGAATTAGATTTTGTTAGTTGTGCGCGGGATCTATGCACTTGTAGGTCTAGTTAGAATTTGCCATCAGTGCATTTGTTGAATTATTTTGTATTTGCAGGAAAAGTTGTAGACGCTAGTGATAGATCGCCGATTTCTGTCGATCAGATCGCAGAACTAATATTACGGCAAAATTTATAGATTTGCTCAGAATGATTTGGTTATAATCAAGAACTTGTTTACAGGGAATTCTTTTTAAACCTGATTAGAATCAGTTGTCAGTCAGGGAAGAGTTGGTGCGTATAGGGTCACTGATTTGTGAGTAACATAACCAAACTTTATTTTAAACATAATGTTGACTAACGCGCAATTTTGTATCATAGATTTGAAGCATCAAAACATCTTTATCATCACAACAAATATATTGCTATCAAAGCCAGTGCATCCCTTTTATTACCACCCTACTGTCAACAGATATCTTTCTGAGAAAACATACCAAACTGCAATACTGCATCTAAAAAATAATTATTGAGACCTAATTTTTCACACTAGAAATTTTTATTAATTTTTATCCTTTAATGTATGTTACGAGTCTTCTAAGCAAGATGCTGTTTTGAATATTTCTTCTCTACTTACATAACCAAAGGCGCTGATTGAATTCTCAGTTTAGATCAGCATCTGGAAGAGACTTATCTTAAATATGGATTTATAAGTATCTAAATAAAAAGAATAGAAAAGTATGGCCATTCAAATAACAAACTTGTTTTCAACGAAAAATCCCGAATTGCCGAATCGATTCGTAATTCCCATCATTTTTATTTATCGTTTGAACAATTCAATCAAGCAACGAGTCAAAACTGAGGTAGGTACTTATCGTACAAAAAACGCATAAAAAGTTAAATTGCTCCGGAATTCTTGTAAAAATTTCATGAATTGGAAGAAATAATTACGTTTCTCTGATAAAATGTCTTTTATGGAAAAAGAGTACAAATTTCGCAGAAAGAAGAGTACGCTCATTTTTCGATCGAAAAAGAGTACATGTACTCTTAAAAGAGTACGTATGGTATCCCTAGCGTATACACAACACCGAACTCCCAAATTTTCCATTTTAGAACATTTGCTGCTCTTTGAGATCCTGTATTTCAGCAAATAACGATAATCACCGCACACATTTCAAAATCGACGGAAAAAAATCATATCCCGAAAAGCACAACTGCTGATGCCCGGTTTAGGATTGTGGTGCGGCACTTTTCACAGCTGAATGTATACACATTCGCAATTATTCCGACTACTGCCCAAACCCTTAAACCAAACCCCTCACCAACATTCTTCAAACTTGGATCTCATTTCAAATTCACTTTGCCGTAGCGAAAACGAAAAAGTACCACACCGCTAGATAAACACGTCCGTTTCTAATGAGAGCGCGCGATGGTCTGTCGAGGGTGAATCATTTTTCACAATTGTTTCAGATTTTGCAGCAAAAATCAGTCAGTTGGTCGGTTTAAGTACACACTTTAGTTTTACGTTTTATAATTTATAATTGAATTTTTGAGGCATTAAAAAAGTTTGAAATGTTTTGCAACACTAAATAAATTTTAAAAAATACCACTTTTTATAAGGTTTCGTATTCAGTAGAGTGTTAAATTTTTTTTTTCGGGATCCCGAGAATTCCCGGGAGAAGGATCGTCAGATTTACCGATTCCCGGGAACGCCTGGGGGGGGGGGGGTTGGGGGGCTCCCGGGAAAATGGCCAGGAAATGGGTAATCTAAGCTCAATCATAGTATATGGAAAATAACAGGTAAGCCTTTGCGCTTCACTCACTTGAATTTAGTTTTAGTTTATTTGTTTTAGTGCTTCTGTAATTTTATTTATACATGTTTTTTTTTGGGTAAATTGTACGTGTTTTCAAAATTTACATTAAATTATTGTTATTTATAGAATGTTATTTCATGTCAGTAATCTGGAATAAATCAATTTGGCCAAAACAAATCCACCGTAGCAGAAAAAAGTAATGAAACAATGAAGTACTTTACGGTATACAATCATCTACAGGTTAGATTTGGAAACTGACGAAAACATTCCTTTGAAATGTTCACAGCTATGAACTTCTAGAGCAAATCAAACAAGCTACATTGAAACTAATCTCCTGGCACATATTGTATCATCCGTCAAAGTACCTCATCAATCTCTACACCCAGACGGAGTTACAACTGACAAAAGATATCCTATTGCTTCCCATGGATGTAGGCATAAGCTCTCCTTTGCTGACGTTGAGCCAAACTGAAAAAGGTTCCGCAACAAAAACAAAAAGGAATTCCATCCCAACCCCTACAGAGGAAAATGAAAAATGAAACCAAACCGAAACAAGATTTTCACAAACAGAGCCGAGAATCGCACAAAAACATGATAAGTTTGTGTTTCTTTTCTGTGCATGTGTTGTTTTTGGAGTCCTCCCACCTCCAATTCCAAGCAAATCAACGGAATGTTTTCCTGGGAGAGGGAGGGGGTCCGTTTAGAAAAGTACCTACCCAGAAACAACCAAACGAACAAACAAAGAATAAATAAATTTGAATTTAATTACCGAAGCACAGATTTTGACTTTGCTTTGCTCGAATGTTCACTTTTTTTCATTTATTCGCTTTGCCAAAGTAAACGGAAAACCGTGTGCCGGCGAACAAATGTACCCGGCACACCTGCCGAATGTTTGTGGGGACCTGGCACAGCCGGACTTTAGGGTTTTTTCCAGTTTGCTCGAATTTTGTAGTTCTAAAATTTTTAGAACTTGTGCTTGACATTTTCAAATCTCTAAAATCTTTTTTTTGTCCAATTTAGAAAATTTATATTTATTCTATCTCAAGACTTTTGGAAAATACAACGGCTCAAAATTTTATAAACTACCCAATTTTCTAAAATCAGGTTCGTAATTTGTTCCTCCTGATTTTCACACACACTTTGCTGATAAAAAAAATTCATACTTTGAAAATGGTCAACGACAAGCCTTAATCCGGCTCCTGATTCGAAAAACATACCGGCCCATAAGAATGTTGCTCATATTTGTAAACTTTGCGCTCGTGCTTGTTAGCGAATTCCCGGGAAATTTAGTCTCCCTGGATTCCAGTGGCTGGCTGGCGGAAACAGTCTTGCACGAGGGCTAGCCGAAAATTCTTTATGTAGGTAAAGATTCTTCGGCTCTTCCATATAGCAGAAAGGTACTTCTGGCCCGGCATCATTGCCATCGTTTGGCAGGAGCTGGAACACCGCTGAAGTTTTCATCATCCGGTCTCCCGGTCTTTTGCTCAGCAGCTGCTTGTTTTACGGCAAAAGTAAATAAACAAACACTCACAACTCACAATCAGATCAATAGATATAAATTACCGAACGAAAAGTAAACTTACCGTTCCTGAAATGAGCTTCAGTTGATGATAAGTTGAACGAATCAATGCATCGCTTGGGAATGAATAAAAGTGCTGGAGAAAACTGGGAAGCACCACTAAGAAATTGAATGGAATATAAAAATGGAATAATCAAGAACGGGTAAACTTTATTGGAAATGCATAACGATCTTGTTCGAACGGGCGCAATCCATCAGGTAGTATAAATTTGTGAACAGGTCATTCAATATTTTATGAGCGCGTCCCTTATCAACTTTCCAGTATCCGGCGTATTTGCAGCATAGCAAACTAGCTTCGGTGATCGATTCTGGAGTGACTAAAAATTTAATATTAGGATAAAGACTATCCTTTTAGGTTTTCATCTCTTTGTGATATGAAACAAATGTCTTGTTTATCGAATAAAAGAAAAAATATATGGTTTCTAGAACTGTGTCTTCATGGTCTATATTAACAAATTTTGAAAGTGGCTCCAGAGAGCTGTTCCATAAATTGAGCGCAAATCAATTATAACTATATTTTTTTAAAGTTGAAAAAATAAAAATTGTTATAAGGTTTTGTGATATTTTTCAGATAACAAAACTCGGATTTTTATTTATCTCGAATTAAGAAATTAATTCTCATGAATAGAAAATTTTTTATTACACGGAGACTTTTTTAGAAAAAATCAAGTAAAGTTCTCCCCTATCCAACGCACTATCTAGGAGAAAAATCGATTGAGGGCCTAGCTAAAACAACATTATTTCTAAGATTTTCAAACAAAATACACGAGCAAGTTGCATGTATTTATGTATGTATGAAAACCCACCAGTGGCTTATAGGTCTTCTGACCCGAGTCGAAAGTCTCGATCGCACATTCAAATATTGTTCATGATTCATTACCACTGGTTTGAGACAGGTTTAACTCATCTTCCTCCCTAAACTTTTCGAAACAATTAAAAAATCCTTGAAAGGCATCTTAGTAACCTTCTCATGATTCCAAATTTTCCGAGATACTCAGGCTGGCTTGAACCAGGTACTATCGGCTTCTCAGAAATTTTTGGGACAAAACACTAGCGCCAAAAAATAAACGACGAAAAAGTCTTCAACCTCAAATTCGAAAATTCAAATAGGATGCGCCGTTTTTTTGTTTATAAATGATGAAGGAGATTTTTTCGTTATTCGTTAGTGTCAGCTGCTGATATTTTTTCATCTCCATTTTGATTTTGATTGTGCAGCCAAACGCGTTTCTTTATATTGTGGTTTATAAACTAATTTTTACTTTTAAAGTAATCCGAAATTTGTTACCAAGATGTCTTCATTCTTCCTAAAAGGTAAACCAAGAACAACGACCAAACTTAAGGTTAGTATTGCTCGATTCTGAAAACATCCAATTCTTATTTGAAACTACACTTTGTTTTCAGTTCGACAAACCCAAATCGGTCAAGAAAGAATCCTCCGGGAAACTGCCCGTCGGGAGCCGGAAGAATCAGAAGAGGAAATTGACAGCGATGAGGAAGAGGAGCAAACGATTGCAGCCGCTGGAAAACAGTTCAGATGATGAGGAAGATTCCGGATAGGCCGGTATTGGTCAGCTTTGAAGGCAGACTATCTAGAGAGTATCGGGAATTGGTTTACGTGGAAACACGGTGAATTGATTTTTGCTTACAAAAGCCAATTGATGACTAATAGAGATTTTTTTAAATTTTTAGGTATGGTCATAAAACTGCGTTCTTGAGAATCGATGTCCTTTCGAGGAAACGGCCGGTGAAGCAAATTGTTCGATCCTCATCTGGAAAATAGTTGAATCGCAGCTCGTTTACAACTGTCCCCCGAAAACGAATAGAACTGTGGAATTGGTACTCTCTGTCGGTGTGAAGTTCCGGTAAAAAGAAGTCCCAGAACACGGTTCCATTAGCTCACGGGAAAACGGAAAATGAGGATATCGACGAAAGCTCCACTGCTAAATACTGATTTTTATTCTTATCAAGACTTAAAAACGAGAACTCATGGTATGAAGAATACGAAATAAATGACTACGGTTTAAAACAACCTTAATTTTTTAATTTCGTCAATTTCGAAACAGACCAAATCGTGCCAAACTGCTCTTTGAATTTCGGTAAAAAATAACCGATTTTTGACTTCTCTGAGGTTATATACTTCGGTTAAATAATAACCATATTTCAACTTCTCCCGGTGAAGTCATTTTATTGGTTATCGTGGAAAGTCATAAAAAAACATAACGCGGGAAAAGGTCGATTATGTTTATTTTGTAACCATAAACGGTTAATTAAATATGAGCGTGAATTGATCATGTGACGTTTCGTTTTTAATGTTTACGTGGTTCCGTCGGTAAAATGCAAAACTTATGTGTTTGCAAGCTTGAATGCAAGTTGAAAGCTTGAAGACTTTTTCGCTGGTGGCAGCACCGTAAACAAAGAGATGATGTCCCAGACTATGTAACGGGTACATCGGATTAAAGATATTAATTTAATTTAATATACAACGAAAAACATTAAATCTTTTTACATTTAATCTGAAACTGTAGATAACTAGAGCTAACTTAAAAATATTCCCTTATAATAATATAAACGTGACATCAAAACTTCCAAATTACAAATTCAGAGAGCCACCCTTAGCGATCAATCATTAAAAGCAATGACTTTTCTTCTTAACGACACAAGTCTTGGCGAAAGCGTGGCTTAAGCTGCTTACGTTCGAAGATCATCACCACATTCTTGTTTGGCGTCAGTTGAATGACCTCTTTCGGGATATTTTCGTACACCTTAGGTTGACGAGAGAAAAAGTTAGGCCCCTGAAATGGATCTCCGAAGGGGAAGACAAGGCTTATCCGAGCATTCGCGAAAATGGAATTAATCGTTTAACTTCGTGATTAGATTCTATCGTATCGGGTAGTTCCGGTGCGAAGTTGAGCCAGATCTGGTTCATCGAAGGGCTTTAGAGACTCTCCATTTCATTTACCTTTGGTAATAAGAACAGGCAAGATCGTCTAATTTAGCTCGCGGGACGATTAGTGTTCTTGGTAATTAGATTTGCAAACCCCCAAACTAGTATCCTAATTGTTAATCAGCCCTCTTTACGTAGCCCATACGGTCTTGAAACGGCATAGGAAAGTTGAGGTGTGCTTGTGGTGACGAGATTTACTACATAAAAGGTACGTAGGGTGAAGATAAGGCGAAGCAGAAGGTGAACCGAATTGTGTTTGTTCCGTTGTACAGAGATCCGCAACACCGGTTACATCGTTGCTGGAAACTCGCTTGGTAGCCATCGCAGCACACGGGTTGTCACAAAATCATAATCCTGCCGAGTTCGTCGATATCCAACAGAACGCGCTCACATTGGTCGATCCCCCCAGCCAGTGAACCGCGACAACGCAGCGAGGATTCCACTCGCCACGCGGCAACTTGCCGGTCATCCAAAAAGGTCCACACCGCCGGCCGGTACCTACTTCCACCGCCCGTCAACCGGCATTCATTGGACGGGAAGGCAGTAGACAGCACCAGCGACTGCGGGATCATCGAGGCAGAGGTTCCACAAAACCCCGCCAATGCTATAGCGAAACGTGAGTACTCATATATTGCGCAACACTTTGTACTATCGATCGATTGTATACACCTTTCATACACGGCCCGCAACTTTGGCCAATTTATGTTGCGCGTGCTGGAAGATTAATCCGCGACGTTTATTCTGCCGGATTGTCGAATTGGGTCGGACTGGCGAGCCGTTAAAGTAGCCACTTTCCGCCCACGAATGGAAATTCCACAGTAAACGGAAAATTGTAAACGTAAACATTACAAACGAATAGTCGCGAAACACCTTGCACCTCCATACACGTACCAGCAGAAAGATGAAAACTCGAAGAGGGTAAACGGACATAGTTTGGTCCAAACACAAAAATGTAAACCAACACACACGACAACGACGAATAAAAGGAGTTTTGTACACATATCACGTAATATAATCTCGAGTTCCGTATGATTTTCTAATTGGGTATTGGGGAGGGGGAATGCACCTTGTTCGCGGTTTCCTGTATTTGCTTCCGATCGCTTTTACTGCGGAGATTGGCCGCGAATCCAATCACGATCTTTCCTGTTCTTACCGTACAAGGGTGGGAGCTCGCCCGACGATTTGGATCCCTGACTCACTTTGCATCGAACAACGGTCAACCCCCCTTTCACAAATCGCTCTGGATATTTCTCGTTCTCGGGGCGGCTCGCAAGAGTCGAAGTACGAGATCCTTTCCAGATACCTCTCCGCTTCTTTCCCAAATAGGGAACCGAAAAGGAACTCACGACTGAGTCTCATCAGCTGGGCAAAACAAGAAAGGGTGGATGGTCTTCCTTCAGGAAGTGGCGCTTAAGCCATCCGCTAGAAACAGGAAGTGGGTCGAGGTCTCTCGTTATAACTACTTGTTCTAAAAACTACGCAGCCGGGTATCTTGATAGAATATAATATCTTTGCTTGAACCCTATGTGGTTTATATGTAGGTGGGGACAATCAAAAACTTTAGTATTAGTTCGTTGTATCCATACAGTTGTTTATGAACGTTTGTGACGTAACGCGACGCCATCACGGAGTCAAGTATTAGGCGTCCAAATGTAGCCATAGAAACTTAATAGGAGGGATGTTTGGAACTCACACAAAGTTGTTTATTTTTTTGAACTCATAGCTTCGCCGTACTAGGCAACAATGCGGGGTATTTTACACATTCTGGTTCGGGAAACTGCATCCTCAGACCAGAGATGTTAAAATCGCGAGTCTACATACTCGCACTTTGCCCTTCTTTGCAGAATGATTTTATTTCGTTAAACTCAATCTGCAATGATGCTATCTAAAGTTCAACTCGGGAAGCATCAGGAAGTAAGCTTCGGGTAAACTCGGCAGGAGTAAACAGCAATCGGGGGAAACATCAGCGAAGCAAACGAACAGTTCTGCGAATTAAAAAAAAATCGTTTTCGTTCGGCAGCCGAACACATCAATCGGACAACGCATGGGGGCGTGGCTAAAAGTGATAGATACAAGGGAACGGGAAACGAGCGAGAGAAGGGTGCGAGGAATGTTAACTCGGTCCGTCGGGCAACGATCGCTCGTGAGCATTCGTGTATGGTAAGCTTCGTTCTGTTGTTTCGTTGGTGTGATTTTATTCCTGCGAGTCATGGAAAACATCAACTCGGAACCAGGGTTGCCAACTATTTTTCAGAAAAGTCTGGAAGATTTTTAAAAAATGTCTGGAAATTTCTGCAAATGTCTGGACACCTAAGTTTTGAAGGTGGCGACCTTTTTTTTGGTCCCCAGATCTCAATGTTACAATAGTATTTTTCTGTCACTATATCAGTCACGTGATCTGACTGAGTCTCAATTTAACATACATCCTCAAAGCATTTGCCAAGGTTTCGAACCCTTATTGAATTTATAGTTCATAGGTTCTACTAATCATTTCCTCAGGGTGGCCACTCGAAATCCATTTTGGATTTCCCGCATTTTTCCTGACTTTTTCCCGCATGTTAACATGAAATTCCCGATTTTGTAAAACGGGAAACAAAACAAAAATCCGAATATTTATTTTGGAAACTACCTACCTAGACCTAGATTTCTAAGATTTGCCTTTGTTTTTATATTTTTTTCAAAAATCGTCCTGAATTGCCCGACCATGTAGAAACGTGTGATGGAAAGTATGGTATTTTTAAGTTAAAAATCATCGTTCTTTGAAACTACTATTTTGAAGATATTTTGCTCAAATTCGACCTTCATATAATTCAATATCAAATAAGCAATTTCAAATTGCTTAGCACCTGCTTTGACATGTTTTGTTCCAGATTTCACAGGATCCAAATATCTTTGGTAACCAACGCCCTAGCAGCGACAAGTCATCTGATGTCATTTCAATTCTTTGAGACATTTTGAATATCAGAGAAACCCCTACCTGAAAAAGACCTCGTAATACACATATGGTAATATCATCTGATTGGAAATGATCGATTCAAAACATGAGGGGTATTACAATGGAACAAATATAAGGAAAATGAAATAATCGCTCTTGGTTTTATAATTAAAAACTCTCTGGAGTATTCGACCGAATATTCGTTTGGCCGAATAGTTTAAAAGGTCAATATTCGGTATTTGGCCGTTGGCCGAGTACAATTTTTTACGTCCATCGTGCTTCCTCTATATGAGCGTCGGATAGAAGCTTCAATTGTTTCGCCTCCTCGGCCGCCTCTCGCTTCCGATTTGCAATAGTTTCTATAACATTTTGTTTTCCTTTTTTTGTTTGAATAGGACTCGACATCTCTCGAGTGAGTATAACGAGCTTACTGGATTAACGATTTCGTTACGGTTATTCCCGTTGTTCAATGAAGCAAGTTAAAACTAGTCAAAACCGATCCAACACGGTAGGAGGATCCATTTCGACCTGGTAGAATTCGGTCGAAGCCAATCGGAAAGAGATTGATGATCAACTTTGAATCAATTTTTACTTGTTTCGCCTTTTTCGTTCAAACTTCATTGAACAGACTTTCACCGAGCCAAAAATTCCCGACTTTTCGGGAGAAATTCCCGGCTTTATCCTGCATTTTTCCCGGTGGATTCCAAATCCCATCTTTTTCCCGCATTTCCCGAATGGGTGGCCACCTTGTTTTCTGCCATATTACACCATGACAAAATTGAATTTTCATAGAATCTTAGAACAATTTATGTCCAAACACAAAAGTCTGGAATTGTCTGGAAGAAATGCCAAAAGTCTGGAAGTCTGGAAACCTAAAAATGTCTGACAAAAGTGCAAAAAGTCTGGAAGATCCAGACAAAATCTGGAAGGTTGACATCACTGCTCGGAACTGTTCTCTTCGTTTTGTGTGCAATCACGTCATGATTGGAACGAAGATAAAATCAATCTGCACACAACAAGTTAAACTCGGAAAAAATCAGCCGAATGATTCTTTCCGAAGCGAGTTTAAACACCGCTGCCTCAGACTGACAGCTACTTCAGAAGAATCATACCCAATTCGACGTCTCGAATGGTTCTAGAATCAACTCGAGGGTGATGACATGGAATGGCGGACCTTTTAGAGGTTATGTTCACCAGCGGCATTCAGTTTTCTGTTCCCGAAAAGCGGATTCGGTTTCGTCTAGAACCGCGACCCGCCGAGGATGCTCCTGGGATTGAGGTTATAAACGGAAAAGAAAAAGGTCCTCTGGACCTGACCAGATACATTAGTCGACTTGTTACGTTACATCTTTCACCGCATGGTTTTTACCAAAGTGTGTATATATAGGAGGTGTAACGATATGAGAAACTCACTATCCAGCCATTTTGATTTGGCTACTATGGAGTTCGTGGAGTTTGTTTACTAACAAAGCCCTCAGCTCAAAAAAAATTTTCCGATACAAACAAACTTACTGAACCTCACCGCGCTCTCCTCGCCTACTTACTGACAAAGTCAAAGAACCTTGTGATCTAATAACCTTGGTTTTTACAATGTTTCACGATAATGTTAATACATTTTTACCTTTTTCTTCAGGATATAATGATAACTTGTTTTTTTTCCTCGTTGTACTGTTTAACGTATTTTTAATCTGTTTAGCATAGAAATAGCTTTGTTTTAATACTTTTTGACACCTCGTGTCACCAAACTAATACTTGATTTTGTACATTACAAAAATGTTACCTTTTTCTGTATATTCGGTTATAATGCGTTTCTCGTTTTGTGATTGTAATCTTCGAGTCGAGTTTGTAGCTGTTTGATATAAAAATAGAACGTGTTTTAACTTTGTTTTTAGCTGACAGCATGTTGTGTTTAGCTTGTAATCTAACCATCGCTAAGATACGTGTATCGTTGTTTGGGTGAAAGCACTTCCACGGGTTAACAGTAGAGTTTCCTCCGCCCATGGAAATTCTCTTGTGAGAGAGGTGGCTGCGTGTTGTTGTAGGAAAGCAGTAAAACGGGAGGAATCCCTGAGAGCCCTTGAGTGTCGATGGCTTTGACGTTTCTTAGTCAGAAGACACATTTTTGAGGTGTAACGACAGTTACAGATAAAGTTTCTCCATTTTTTCACTAACAGCTTTCCTGGAACGCAAGTATGTTACTAAATAGTGGTTCCATAATTAAATTTAATGATACCTACTTAGTAATTTTAGATTAAATATAAATAATTTATGCAATTTTTCTTCGTATAATTTTCTGACTTCTCCTTAGCAGTTTGTTATGAAACCTGATAACTGTTTATTTTGCCAATGGTTACCATGATTTCCTAGGAACGTATTCAAGAGGCGTACAAATATGACGGTGAGAGAAAAAAGCGAAATCGTTAAGCGAAATTTGAGATTGACGAAAATTTTGTGTGAAAAATCTAGCGCGAAAAGAAAATCGCAATATTTTACTTTTCTTTTATAATGAAATTTAAAATAATTAAGAAGATAAAAAATTGATAAGTTGTACTTAGCTGATTTAATTCCTTTGTTGAACACAACCTTTCCTTCAGTGACCTGCTTTCCTCCTTGAAGAAATCCGAGAAATTGACAAAAAAACTTCGACGCTGGCACTTTCATTTTTCTTTTTTACCTGTACATGTTTTGCCTTTTGTTTGAATCTTTCTTTCAAGCCAAACAAGATTCCTTCACAGATCTATTTAAATAAACATCTTCTTCACGCCACAAATCAACAAAAACGCACGGATAGAAATCGATTTCCATGACCGGTATTCCCAAAAACAAATGATTAACATCAACACAACAAAAATTTTCATTATTGTTGAAATAAAATTATTTACTACAATAACCAACTTCGAGAAACAGTCTAATAAGAGCAAGTTCACTGGTGATGGGAGAAAGTGGTAGAAATTTTGACACTTTTAGCACATTTTGAAAACTTTAATGCGAAAACATTACAAGATCTGTGGCCTTCCAGAGTTTTCACACGTGTTGTATTCTCGCATGCTGTGATGCAAAAATAGCAATATTTCTGTCACATAAGGATGGAATAGAAACAGTGCTGTAAAAAAATACAACGCCCAAAGATCTTGAAAACATTTTTGCATGCTAAAATTTTCAAAATGTGCTACAAGTGTCAAAATTTCTACCACTTTCCCCCAACACAAGTGAACTTGCTCTGAAGGTAAAGCAAACAAATGTATTTCAAAGAATACCGGAAAAACTCGGCTGCGGAAAAAACGAGTAAGATTTTATAATTCTCTTCAACAACAATACTTTACAAAACATAAAAAAAATTGAGAACGACCTATATTTTTGATGTAAAATCGCGCGCTGAATCGGGAAACGAAATTTAAAAAAACTCTGAAGATCAGCTTTTGAGTTATGCTCCAAATAAGAAATTTTGTAAAAATAAAAAAATTACTTGTGCTTAGATTCTAATATCTCGGACTGTAAAACATTCATTTTAAATGTCTTTTTTGCATATTGAAAGTGAATTGATTTGCTATCTATCATTTAAACTTCACTTTCGCGTACGATCCACAGTCTTGTTGATATAAGTGAACTTAAGATAGAATAAAACGCATTTTTAGAGAAAATTTTGTTCCATAGACAGTTTTAGAACCGAATGTGATTCCAAAACAGTTCAATTCAAAACAACGATTTCAAAGTTTTCCCATCAAACTCGGTGACACGCTCAGCAATCATTGCAAATTTTCCAAATGTTTACCTTTCTAACCGATTCAAATCAGTTACAGTTTCGTTTGAAAGGTGATTGCTTAAGTTCCGCAACCCGAAAGAACAGCTGAACACACCCTGAATGGATTGGAAACACCGCATTCCGCCCTGAGTGATTGCCCATCTGCAACCGCTCGCTCCCCGTTTGTAATGGTAATGATAAGTGATTAAATATTATCTTCTCTCACTGGCGTCCCCGTAGTCGTCGTCGTCGTCGTTGAATAACTGAAGATGCTTAAGCTGTCACCACCATACACAACGTCTGTCTGCCTGTCTGGATTACTTACTCAAGTGATGCTTCGGGTGGGTTTTCCGTTGTGGATTTTATTGCCAAGACACATTTGCGCAAAGTATGAAGGTGTACAAACCTTCTCCTGGACCCTGGGACGCGTCTCGGGTTCATGGGACTGAGAATACAAATGTATTCAAACTAATAAATATGCAAATATACGACAACCCTTCAGGTAGTAATGGCGCAACCTTTGCCCGTCGTCTTTCATCCAACGGGTTCCGGCAGTGGGTTCCAGCGTCCTGATCCCGGTCCTCTTTGGGTTGCGGAATGGCGATGCGTTATCGGTTGACGGCGTCAAGCTTCATCAGGGAACGCAATTATTCCTGGCATGGCCAAATGAACTGTCAGTCTGAATTCGCTTAATAATCACAGCAAACCACGCACACATGCCAAGCCATCATTTAGTCACTTCACAACAAGCATTGCCAAACGAAACAAACGACGACGACGGACACAGAAAGGCACAGCCTTCTGTGGAGTGGTTTTTTTTGTTCAGTTTCTATTTTGTCATTTACAACCACCCTAAAGCTCAATCACCATGGAGTTGGCGTTGCATCGAAGGATTCGAACCGTTAACAACCACCCGGTTCTTACCCGAGGGAACCAAAAGGACTTTACATACATAGTATGGTGGCAGCAAAAATTGTCGTGTCAAGTTTTCAAAACTGACCATTAACATTTTGTTGATTGGCACAATAAAATAACCTGGACAAGATTTTGCTTAGCTCAATCGGACTTTATTTAGAGGCTTCCTGGCGCGCAGTTTTTCGATTTCTTTTATATCAATGATTTGATTTTTTTTTTTGATAAATTAGAAATATCAAAAATTGCATTACACTAAAATCAAGAAAAACTACCAGAATTTGTCATTTTTTTCATTTTTTTCATTTTTGTCATTTTTGTCATTTTTGTCATTTTCGTCATTTTTGTCATTTTTGTCATTTTTGTCATTTTTGTCATTTTTGTCATTTTTGTCATTTTTGTCATTTTTGTCATTTTTGTCATTTTTGTCATTTTTGTCATTTTGTCATTTTTGTCATTTTTGTCATTTTTGTCATTTTTGTCATTTTTGTCAATTTTGTCAATTTTGTCATTTTTGTCATTTTTGTCATTTTTGTCATTTTTGTCATTTTTGTCATTTTTGTCATTTTTGTAATTTTTGTCATTTTTGTCATTTTTGTCATTTTTGTAATTTTTGTCATTTTTTTTTGTCATTTTTCTCATTTTTGTCTTTTATTTTTGTTTCTACGATTTCTTAAACTTTTTAATAATTTTTATGCGGAAAATCGAATCTTTGAGTGCTTTGAAGCACCTCTAAATAAAATTTTTCAGGAGTCAGATTTTTTGAGCCAGTGAACAGAATGTGTTTGTGGGTTAATAAAATTTGATGATGATTTTTTTCTCAAACATCAATTGTCACCTTAACATACATAGAAACCTAAAGTAGAAAAAAAAGTTCTCCCGGAAAGCTCTCCGGACAGACAAATGACAAACTGTGGGACTATTCCCAGCTGGATTTTAGCTCTGACTAGCTGGAGCCACTACTGGCTTTAGATCTGGAGAGACATGGCAGTGTAGGAGTTTTTCTGTCCCACTCCATAGTAGGCGTCATCGTCATAGTCTACAACAGTAGATTCTGAGCTTGAACTGTCACAATCCAACAGCTGACTATGTCTGACTGTTTGGGTTTGAATGTTTTGCTCTGGCTGGGATTGTTCGTGACTACAAACATTCTGGATCACCCACGACGACCACGATGGAAGGGATGGAATCAAGCTAACGGCTCACTTTCTGCCGGGTCTCGGTACAAAACTGCCGTGGTACTTCTACTAATGGGACTGCTTCCTCGAACAAGGCAGAGCGGCTCGTGGACCAAATGACGATGTGCGTTTTGGAATTGTCTTTCTGACTGAAAGTTTCGGTAGGTATAGGGCGTTTACTTTTCGATAGTCATGAAGTCATTGTGTGGAATGTGGTCACACGAAAGTGACGCGCACAAAACTTTGATTCTGTTCTAACATGTAATAGCAGCGCTCGGAAAACCGATTTATTTTATTTGGGAAAGTACTTTGACATAGAAAACGATTTTGCCATTCTAATTGAGGTCTTCAATTAAAATTGACATTTTGGTAGTGAATTGACAAACAATATTTGGAGATGGTTAAACCACAGACAAACAGACAGGACACTCTGAAGGAAATCTGGCCAATTTTTCGCAAATCGATTACACTGCCATCTGTTGCCGACATTGCCTACCAATTAATTTTTATATTAAAATACGATCATGGTCACCTTTGAAAATTTTACGTTTTGTTTTGAAGCGTAAACAACCGTTTTGTCATTTTCAGAAGCAGTTATACTGTTAATTGTATCTATTTGAATATTAATGCTTCTGCTTTTTAGGTTTGATTCAAAGGGCTTCACTGCTGCCTGCGAAACCAGTCAAAAAACTAGTGTGATGGTTGTGGTGATGGTTATGTAATGAAATATGAAGGCCCTCTTCAAGGATTGATGTTGACATCGGATTATTAATACCATCCCCCATCTAACATAACGTATCTACAAAACAATATTGCTGCAAGTTATGCGAAGAATAGTTGAAATTTTATGATTCACCTTCGGAAACGGAAAAGTTTTCCACCGTTAACCTCCCGTGTTCAAGAAATCCAACTCAATAATGACAATTTCGCACAGTTCGCTCTCATTTTGAACGAAACTATTGAATGTTTTAAACGATTTTCCAAAAAATAATTAATTTCTAACTAATTTTTCGTAAAAGATATAATTATACAGATTATACAGAAAACATAACTTTATAATAAAAAAAGAAATAGGTTCAAATTAATGTAAAAATTAATGTAATCTGTTTAAAATAATAATTAATTATAGCAAGTTTCTAAATTAGCTTACAACACACTTTGCAAATTTTCTATAACACCTACCTTCGGCAGTGGAAAGCATCTTTGGAATCGATTTGCACATAAAAAATATCTGGTTTCCTTTTTCAGAACATTGATTAACCTGAACATTTAGATATTTCTCTTATAAACTGAAGTTAAAAACTGTTTAAATTATAGTTTCATATTTTATATTCATTTCGGAGTACGGCGAAATTTTCTGCTGGAAACTGCATGAAAATATAAATAATATCTGGAATGGGAACATTTGCGTCAGCTATCCTTCACACTCTGGCAGGAGAGCCGAACGTTTGAAATAAGGTTTGATCGGGATGCTTCGAATGGTCAGTCTTAAGGTGCAGGTCACCTTTGAGTCCAGTGAATGTAAGTTGAACGCACATTTTCCCAGGAAATCTGATGCACTACCCACCGATTCCCGTCTCTAATAATCGATCCACATACATAGCATTCACCTGTCTTCGTCATTCCTGAAAAAAAACTGTGTGGAAATGTAAGATTTCCGAGAATTAGATACCGTTAAATAATACTTTCAGAAACGACCAATATCTTACGAATATCGCCCAGTTTTCCGCACATGTATTTTAAGTTTTGAACAGATACCAGAATTGCGGCTGCCACCATTTGATTCAAACTCGCTTTTCCGTAACCTTCTTTTCACTTTCAAAAAGACATTTTGTTTTGAAGAATATTTTGGTCGTTAAGGAAAAGTAAACAAATATTACACAATAAACAGGGCTACCATGATGAGAATGTGTGAAAAAGTGAAGCAGCGCAATCTGGTGGTGACATTGCCTAGCTTCGCAGCTAGTTTTGCGAATAATGAAAATGGAGTGTCCTGTCTGTTTGTCTGTGGTTAAACCATATAGTTTCATGACGAAACGCCTTCTTATACTTTCCAATGTAAAAGCCACCAAATCATTTGTTTTTGATAACAAACTTATCTAATATTTTGCTTTACCAAAAAGAGAACCCGTTTTATTATTTTTCCATGGCGAATCCACCATCATCATCATCATTTGCCTGATAGCTTTTTTTAAATAATGGCAAATCCTCTCGATCATTTTTTTTTATGATGGTAAACCCGCCTTTTAATTTTTCCATAACGAACCAGCCTGATCGTATTTTTTTTAAGTGGCGAACCCGTCTGTTTTATGGTCGGGATTTGACCAGACCGAACCGAACGCCATTAGGAAGAGACAAAATCTTTGTTGTTTATGTGCCAGAATCGATAGATAACAATTCAAAGAATTCGTTTCAGTCAATCATATTGCTCTAACTTTTTAACCGTTGGGTAAAATGTTATGAAAATTTGGATTTATTTAGTTCATAGTGCATTGTTTATATCCTGCAAGTTTTAAAGTCCTGTGATCAAAACTCGCGGAAATGGAGTCGAAAGAACAGCTCGTGCGTAATAAAATCTTGCGCATTCATCACTAGAACAAGGATCTCTCACATCGTTCTGTCACTAAAACGTTGGGAATCACGAATTCCACGGTGTCGCGAGTGGTTACGTGGTTCGAGGAACGATTGACCACCGATCGAAATCCCAGAAGTGAAGGAAAAAGTATTCCGCACAACACCAAAATTTACAACCGTGTAGTTGGGGCCTTCAACCGTAACCCAAACGCCTCCGTTCGAGATGTAGATAAGAAGCTGCACCTAAACCGGAGTTTTGTCCAGAAGGCCAAAGCTAAGTCTGGTCTTCGAACGTTCAAGGTACAAAAGGCCCCTAATCGCGATGAAGCAGAACAAATCCACCAAAACCCTTGCCAAGAAGTTGTTCGCCACTTTTACAATGGCGAACATGCCTCATCTTTTTTAAAAGGCAAATCCACCTCATCTTTTTTTGAAAATGGCAAATCACTGATCACTCTTTTACCAAATCATGACAAACAAGCCCAAACCTTTCCCCCTTATTCGGCGCCGCGCATGAGGTGACGATAGTCGAGTCGAGTCGGAGTCACGTGAGTCTTTTCACCTTATTCCCGAAGCCGATGTGACAGAGGTTTGTGGCCAGCTGACTACAAGATGAGGATAAGAACTCGAAAAGTTAATTCCAAAAGACCTTTCTCACCTAAAACGACTACTGGAATCGGGTGACTAGGGTGATTCGACTATCGTCACCTCACGCGTGGGGTTTTTCAGCCGAATCCCCCTTACTAATACCGAATTAGCCTCACCGTTTTAATTTATCTGTGAACTTTGGTTATCAACTAAGGCCGGAACAAATTACAAATATTTCTTTTGTCACTCGGAGTTGGAACATCACGAGGGGGATAATGAAAAATAATGCGGAAAACAAATAAATTGGAATAAATTGCAGGGAAGCTTGTATGCAACAAAATTGCATACTAATTATTTGCTCAAAACCTATAAATCAAGAATTTTTCATCGAAAAGTTCAATAAAATCAAGAATGCAAAAGGTAAAATAACTTCTATCTTCCACAATTTGTTTTTTGGTCTTATAGTATCTCGGATATTTGTTTTTTTTTTAAATTTGCATAAAATAATTGAAACTTTATTTATTCCCCCCTTCGGGGTTTTTGAAAATTTCGTAATAGGGGAGGGGGGAGGGGGGGATTTGACAATAGAAAGAATTGATATTTGTTTCAGCCTAACTAACAAAATTATGGCCAATGAGTCATTGAACAGAAAGACGATCGATGTTTAGAACCGAACTTTATGAAAAACTTGTATATTCGCGAAACAATCGAACAGATAATGATTTCTGTTTTCCAGAAGGATTCTGTTGTCCTACATAATTTTCGAGGTGAATACATTTTTGTCATTGGGAAAGCAAAACGCATTAACAGTTTTCTGGTGGTGGTATTTTCTCTACTTGCAGCACTTTTTGCTTACATGTTCAATTTTCTCCTTGTCGCTAATATAATGTCTTTAAAAAGGGCATTATAGACTCCAAAATATCTATTGACCTTTAAATTTGTGGAACTTTCTGTAGTACGTCAATCACTAAATTGACATTTTTTCGCTGAGTCATCACTCGATTGCTACGATCAAAAGGTACCACACAGCTGTCTATCAACGTTGCGCTTCTTCAGTCCGTCTTCAGCCTTTCGAATCTGCGCTTCTTTAGTCCGTCTTATTTACCGGAATTGACATCATTTCAAAACAAACAAAGCAGCAGCCTTTCGAATCTGCGCTTCTTTATTCCGTCCAATTTACCGGAAACAACTTTTTCGAAAGATTTCATGGAGAAAAAATAAAAAAATTAACATGCTTACCTTTTCTATAAGATTATATTACATAATTCAATGAACACTATTAAAGATTACTTTGCACACTTCCAGTTCGTATACAATTTTTAAAAGCGAAAATAATTTTTTTTTTCAAAAATACATTTATTTATATAATTTTTATCATCGGTAAAAAAATTAAACATTGTTTAACATTGAATTTTTTTTCGAAAAATTGGAATTCTATCGCAGCAGTCGAAAAATGATTGGAAAAATAAACTAATGAAGTAGGGAGAAAGCCTTCTGCCAGCTTCTGAACCAATACGCAAATTCATAACTTCATGTCATCTTATTTATTTTCAAAATGATAATAAATATTAACAAAATAGAAATACTGGAACTCTGGAAATTCGCAAAATTAAATTCCCAATCATTGATCCAAATTCTCGTTCGTTTTCCCAATCCTCTCAACTTGGCCTTCGTGTTTCGGTTCCTTTGAGTTTCCTTCGAATTGCTAGAGTTTCTAATTGTGGTGGGTAAGAGTTAAGAGTTATAAACTAATAATTGGTTATAAGTATCATAAAATTTTCAAGTATTAATACGAAGTAATAATTTAAGCAAAACTTTCGAACGATTAATAATTTATGATAAATCAGGTGATTTTTGGAAAACGTGTAAATATGAAGATAGAATGAATGAAACACGAACGTGCGTGTACTGATGTCCAGCTGAATCATGTCATTCTCGAAACTAAGTTTGGGAGAAGTAGTTGCGGTTGTCGGCTACGCTTAAAAAATAAACCAATTGAACGCGAAAGAAAACACAATGTATCGGTTACCACACTAATTTCTTCACCATCCATGCCACAAAATACACTTCTTTTAATTTAACACTTTTTCCAAAAAGAGTACATTTCTCTAGGAGCCTCAGCAGTTAATGAGCGAATTTGTCAATAGCCATATTTGTTTGTTCTCCAACGGAAATCAACTCCCGATTTATCTTGTGTTTACGATAACTTCAGCACATACACTAAAGGCACAAATTATTCCCCTACCTCTTCTCGGAAGAGTAGTATACACGAGAAATAAGAACCATTATATCTTCAAGTTTTCAAATAACAAACATACATATAGGCATGAGATTTTTTTTCCAAACCTGGGAACAAATTCAAGAAAACGAACGAGCGACTGAAAAACACGTCCGATCACGAGTAAGGTTGCTTCGATCACCTTTAAGAACCGATATAAGGATTGACCCAAAACTGATGAGATTTGGAACCAATTTGACGTAGTTCTAATCCGTTTGACAGTTAATGAAACAAGAGTGGGGTTGCCAGTTTTTTCACTGGATTGGATCTAATTTTTTTGGTTCAATTCTTGTATAAATTAGACCCTACAATAGACCACGGATACAGGTGCTCTAAGCAGTTGGATAAGTCTATGGACTGTTCTCAACTGCAAATTTTTTAATTCGCCTGCTCGATCAAAATTTAGCGGCAAAATCAAACAGCAAAAAAAAAGAACTAAGCGGGCTAATTATCGATTAGCGGGTTAGTGCTTTTGTGCCAAAAACTGAACATTTAAAAACAAATAAAGCAGCCTATCCAATCAGCGCTTCTCATACTAACTACGCCATGGTCGAGAACTGACCTTCTGTCTCTCACAACTTGTGAGTCACAAAATAAGACCAGGCCCGTGCGAAGGACCCGTCCATGGGGGGGGTTTTCGAAATTCAAATTTAGCCGAAAATAATAACAATACCAAAAATACACAATAAATAAGGAAATTTATTTTTAAACCATTTTCTTACTTATAATTATCACACAAACTCAAAAAATAACGATTTAAAATGAATGTTCCAAACCAATGCCATTTCCGGTAAGTCATCATCCCAAATTATGTACCTAAAAACTAAACCTAAACTAAACTAAAAATTTGCTTGAAAATTAATTCTTAGAATAACAAATTTGAAATCAATATTTCTGAAACATCAGAAAAAAAATAAAAACTTCGAATAAAGCTTCAGACATAAGAATTATTGCACAGATATAGACTACATAAAATATAACACCACATTTTAAAACAATCTGAATTTCCAAATAAATGTCAGATCACGTTAAAAATTAACCATGATAAAAATTGTTAGAAAAATTATAATGATTTTTTTTTATTATTCATCTTATTTTACAATTCTTTTCTTCATTTTCAGTGGAAGGATTGATTGGAAAAATCCACTGTAGCAATTTGAATTTGAAAAAAAATCAAAATTATGGAAAAAATGGAAAAAAATGATCAAAGTCAAGATAAAACTTTTTCTATATTCGAATTCGTCCAGAAATTAAAATAAAAAGCAAATAAGTTCAAAATAATAACTTTAATAAATTTAGTTTCAAAAGCAGATGATTTTGTTATCAGAACACAAAAATTCAGATTTAAAAAACGAAGACATACTTAAGAAAAATATTTAGTAAAATTTAAATAGTTTTACTTTAAAATTCGTTTTTTTTAAATTAAAATGTGAAGAAGAAAAAGATTAGTTTTTATAAACAAGAAAAATATTTAAAATATAATTTGGTTTAAAACTTCATTAAAATGGGGAAAAGTACCCAAATTGAAAATCTCTTTAACTTTTTCGCAGAATTCAAAATTACTTGAAGTCTTGAGAAAAGTAGGAAATAGATTCATACTTTTATTTTAAGATTTTTGTTTATAGTTTTGTCAAAATAATGCAGAAATTTCTAAAATGATTTTAAAATATTTGCAATAGTTATTCAAAAAACAAAAGCTGAGAGTAAAACTGCACCTTTAGATTCAAGGTACCTTAATTAGTCAAAATAAGCTTTTAAATTCTTTACACCTCGAAGGATGTTAATTTCGTAGCCTTATATAACTTATCAAAACGTTTTTTATAGTTATGTTTAGCACTTAGAAGAACAAAAAACACAAAATAAATTGAAACTGAAATAGCTTTCTTGAAGAATATTTTATATCAGCACAACTTTTATGTAAATCAAAATTTTTGGTACAAAAGATTTCAATTTGCTAATTGTTATGACCATCGTGAGTAATGATACATGGCTTCCAACTTGCAGAAAATTAGTATTCGATGAATTAATTTTGAAGTTCAAATGTTTCAAATTCTGAATTTGTTAGGTTACACTTTTGAATAATGACTCATTCAAAAGACGAGATAGGGGTTTGGATGTCAAGTTTAGAGTTGCAATGCGAAAGGTAGATTGAATTGCAAATCAAAATTAACAATTAAAAACTAGTTTCAATTCGTGAACGGCATAGATGTATGTCGTAAAAAAGATGTCTCAAGCCTAGGTTTATTTAAGACGAATTGCCACCGGAGGCGAGAAAAATTTCTGACTTTCTTGTTAACACTTATTTAACACCTTTTAGGATCCAGTAATTTCTCTTTTCTTTTTATAAAATTTTACTTGGAAAAAATTTTCAATGGGGGGGGGGGGGGGGGGGGGGGATTTTTTTTATTCTGTACATTCTTCATCTCATCTCCCTCCACAAGTTTTTACACCACTTTTTCACGTTGTTTGTGGTCAATTTGATGAAAAGTTGTTTAATTTGGTACCACATGTGATATCAAATCAAACTAAGCAATTCCAGTTGAGGAAAAGTCACTGTCAAGAAAGTCCGGGAAATCCCATCGGATGGATTCCGGGAAAGCAATAAAGCCTCTTACTAAGATCATGGCTTATGGTGGAAGCAATGAGAAGCGCAAAATTCGGACGATTCGCAGAATCATCCTCGAGAGCGTTAAATAATTAATGTTGAAATTGGTTCAGTTCACTTCTGAATGAGATTTGTGCGGATGGATTTGAGATACGGCCGTGATACTTGGTACTGCTTTCGACGAGAGTGATACTTGAAACGACGTTTCAAGTTGTGCATTTGGCAGAACGACACACTTAAATCAATGTTCCGAGAAAAAAAATTACATACCTTGCCTATTTTGGATTGAAGGAACATAAAAATGTATGTAGGATTTAACAAATGGAACTGAAAGTTTCGTCGAAAAGATTCCATCAAGTGAACACTAAGTGTATAGATGCTAAAACCACCAATTAACAGAAATTGTACTAAATTTGCCGTAACCGGGATTCGATCTCAAGATCGTTGGCTAAAAAGACATGAATGCTATGCTCTAAGCCACGGGCGGCGGCTTTGAAATCTTTCTTGTTTTAACAAAATTGTTGATCTTATGAGTTAGGTTATATATATTTCTAAAACATTTTTGAAGAAAGCTTGTTTTTGATACAGTTTACCATGTTTTTGAGCTGATGCTAAGTAGTATAAAACTAACAGTATCAATTTTGGAAATAATTATCTTAACTTAACAAATCTTTTAAAACTCAACGTTCCTTGTCCTAAGGATGCAAATTTTGAGATTACATACGCTAACACTTTCAATTTAAAACAAACACAATGCATTGTTTCCTGGAGAGCTATTTGTTTTTCATTCTCTGTCTTCAAGCTAAAAAGAAATCACTGCAAAAAAGCTGCACTGACTGGCTAGTTCAAACAACATTTGCCCCGCCGAGACTTGGGACGCCCAAAGGTAGACACACTTTTTCTACTACACTCGAGAACAATAGTAAAAGCCCTCGGAGAGCGTTCCGCCATATCGTCGCCTGGAGGTTTTTTCTTTTATTTTTGCTTCCTTTTTTTCCATTTTCCTTCCAGTTACTGCTTAAGATAGAATTCTCCAAACCATAGCCTGTCGGGACATTTCATTAAGCGTAAAAATTCCTCTTGACTCCCAACTTTTGGAGAAGCGACAGATTTTTGTCAAGCACCTCCTCTTGTCTCGTCTCCCTAGAAACATTTCGGGGTCTCCCAAAACTGTGCTTCGAGGATTATGGCGCGTCCTTTGGCCGGGGCTGGACCAGTTCCTTCTCACAATCAGCCAACCAACTCATTCAGTCTGTCATAATTTATGACCGATTAATTATGTGAATGATTTATTTATGCCTTCCGGGGCTCCGATTGGTGGTTTTTCGTCGTTCGCTTTTTTTTTCTATCTCTATCCTTCTCTATTTTGGGCTCGCTGCCAGACGGAAAAATCCCTTATACGGGGCCATTATGTTTATTGTCATCTGTTTCTTGGGATGCCCCGAGCAGTTGAATTAGGACAGCATTGTTTTGAGGATGAAATTCAAGTTGAGATTTCTTTAATCGAAATGTAAGTATATATGTACAAGAAATATTTTTGAACGAACTTCATTTTTTTTCAAATTTATTGGGACTAGGATAAATGATTTTGAACGGAACTAGCCGAAAACTGACCTGAGCAGAACTATTTTCTTTTCCTAAGATCTACTCAATGATTATTTATGAATCTTGTCGAAATGTTGAAAAATCACTTTTTCAGGATCTTTTCATACAAGCTTTTTCATTGTTGCTAAACTTTATGAAATGAAATAATATTATTAGCAGCTTTCTGCTGCATTTGACTTATTTTGAGCTTTTGGCAAATAATTTTAAAATGCATTTTTTAAACGTTTTTATCTACTTTTTTTAATTTGAGCTCGTTAGGAAATAGACTTTGTAAGTGTCTGAACACGAAATAATGAAGAAACTCACAAATTTTAACTGTTTTCTATGGTTAAATAAGCGTCCTTCTTAAGGTTGCCATTATGCCCTTATCTCCCCTACCATCCGTAAAAAATCAAACTAAAACGACTTTAAATTGAGCTGTTTATACTCTCCTGTCCGATATGAAAACGCAAAGTCAATCAGTGAGTACGGTCCGGACAGTTCGCCGAACAGAAAGGAAAACGCAGCGAAATTGCTTGTCTCCCTCCTAACCTTTCATCCGGTGAGGTTAGAGGTTGAACCCGTCTGTTTTCATCTTTGTCGGTTTTTTCTTCAACGTAACTGGTGGACCGATTTAAAAGTCTATCGATTCCAATTCGAAGATCCATATTTTTCCCGATTCTTCCTTTCCCTAACTCATCCTACTCCTACACTCAACGGATGGGATAGAATTGATTTAATAAACGTCATTTCTCGGATAACATCGAATTGGTTTTCGTTCCGAGATTCTTGGGAAACTGTGCTGTTTTTTTTTTTCAATTTTTTTTTCGAAATGTGGAAGTGTCCAACCGGAGAAAAACGCTGTGTGGGACTTCTCGGAATAAGGGAGCAGCTAATTTTTAATCCGGTTTTTTTTTAATAATCTCGTTTCTAGGATGGCATGGTGGAATAGAGATTCTCGCTGATAAGCCGTTCCAATTACCGAAAAAAGGGAGGCATCCTTTTTCAATTTCTTTTTATTACCTCTACGGTTTTTCGTATGGTTGCCTCGCGGTATTAATGGCCTATGAAAAGATAAAATTGACAGGTGCTAGATTAAAAATAGATATGATTCAACGACACACGTGTGAGAGAAAATATTTTGAAATCGACATCTCATCTCTTAATTAGAGGATGTCCCACAGCCAAAGTGCTGTAAAAAGTTTCCGTGTGAACCGATTTCTTTCAAACTTTCAGACGATAAAATTTAAACTATTTGTGATCTTTTGGTATATCATACCCGCGAAACCGTACTCAAATCTACTCAAATGATTTTGCGCAATATCTGAAGAAAGCATCCTCTAGGAAGCCACGATATCTTGGCATTTACAACTCAATTGTAAACAAGCAATCCATAGTTTTTGCTGGTGTAATTATTCTCTAGGCAAATGTTGGGTTTTAAATCGTAATTATTAACGTAATCAAAACAGCTGAACCGTCCCTGAGAACACAGGTAACGGGAGTGAAATAGGTTGTATTAACTGCTCTTTTTTTAACGTCAGAAAATAATGTGAAAAATATATGTAATTACTAGCTGACCCGGTGTGCTTTGCTCCACCTTCCAAAATTTAATGAAATTTATTAAAACAATTGAAATTCAGTTTTATTGCCTAGACAGCGTTTCAAACCAAATTTCAACATAATTTAGGAGCGAATACTTTAAAAAAGTGCAGCACCTGAAGTTTCTAACTTTAGTTCAAAGATGTTTTCAAAATATTTTCTTGAGATCGATCTCTAGATTTGTTGTTCAAGATCTGAAAATTTTAACCCTGTTTTTATAAGCTTCAAAGAGTTCATAATGATGTCAAAATATATGTTTTAATGATATGGACTTCCAGTCTTTTCCCTCTTGCAATGGAGGAAGTGATCACGAACTTCTATTAAATAATTTTTAGTACCAAAATAACGCAAAATTGCGCTTTATTTGTCTGATAAGTTTTAAAATTATGCCAAATATGATATGAATGAAGATCTTCTTTCCAACTCTTCCCAGAAATATAGAAGGGTTTCAAATTTTTCTTATGCAAACAACCTCTCTTCCTATTGCTCGATAAATTCTCGATTCATGCCAACATACTTTTACGGAAGCCCTGATTAGTTTGAAAAGTTTTCAAGCTATTGAATGCAATTCATATGGAACTCCCTTTGTTCCTCTCATCTTAACACTGCAATGCAGACAGGTTTGTTACACTCATAGAAACATATCTCGTACCCAAATACCATCCCATGTTAAAACCATGTTAATCATTTTTCCGCCATATACTAAATTTATAGACATGACACATTACAACTTGAACTGATGCCAAACAGCATCTGGCGACTTTTTATACTGCAAATTACTATATTTTTGTTTGTTTAAGCAAAAAGTGCAAATAAAATTCATATGGATCAGCTGTAACCCAGTGGATTAAGGGAAACTTTTAAGGGAGTTTTTAAAAGTGAAAAAAATATATTTAAATTTTGTCATTCAACTGAATTAAAGCAGTTTTCTCTCTTTTGTGATGAGGGTCTTTTTAAATATGTCATTTAACTGACCTTATCTTTTAATCAAGAATCGATTGCATATAGTTTTTCAAAAAAAATGAATGGATCGAGAAAAATACAAAATACTTTTAATTTTTAAAATCGTTTGAATGGTTTTGATTCGGTCGGCAAAATATCAATCTAGACATCTAGACCGCATTCATTAATATGTGCTGTACAAATGTGCTGGGAATCATAGAGAAAAATATCACATCTAGGCTTCATAGCGCCATCACGTGCATTGACAGTATGCCTGGTTGAGAAATACGCGCCCAAATGTTCCCACTAATCAGTATGCTATGCCATGGCTACCATTCTCTCGCGACGTTTGCTCGCGAACGCCTTGACCATGGAGACGAAAAACAAATCGCCCGGCGCCCAAAGTAAAGAAAACTTCTAAAAAATGGAAGCCATGACTTTTATTTGATTAAAATTTTTACAAATTTAATTATTACGGACAATTGATGCGACTTTTTGCTATTTTTATTCGATATAAACCGATTCGCATGCCTACAGAATATGCTAAAAATTATTTCATTTGAATTCTTAGAGCCATTTCAGAGGAGTAGTACTACAAACACCGTTACAAGAGAATTTTATATAATAGATTTTCAAATTGATTCGAATCAGAGCGAAAAATGCCCGATCAGAGACAGCTGCAACAAACCAAAGGACTGTTGAATAATACTCTAGTCTCCAATAACGGAAGTCAATGTTTGAAACCGATGAGAACTTTTTAAATGGATTCGTTGGGATTTTTCTTTTCTGCATAAATATTGTGTTTAAAATATTAATCGCAGCGCACTAAATTGGACTGCGCACTCATGACTGCGACATTTGTGCGAACTTGCACATTCGTGCGACCTGTCAAATCAGTGTAAAATCTGTCGGAGTTCTACACGCTAACCTGTTTTCAGTCACCCTTTGTACGGATTACTGCGACTGCAAAACATTGAACGAAATCCAATTTTCAATGAAAGAGATAATATAAAATGTTGTTTTCATATTCGCGAATTTCCTTTGGTTTTAAAAACCTGGTGAAAATTGCCAACAATTATTGAAGATCTGTGTTTGCATTTAATGCAGGAACAACAAACGCGTTTTTAACGAAGACGATTACCGGAAGTTATTACGCAGGCAAAAAATTGACATAGGTACCTAGAATCAAAGATTTTTAAATTTAATGGTTAAAATTGACAAAACATGCTGAGACTCAGGTTGGTGTCAAAGTTTTCATTTGCTTAATATTTTAATGTTCGAATACTTTTTCGGATTTGGGGAAAACTTATTTCAAAAATCTTTTACACGTTTGAAAATAATTCGGCTGAACATCAGTATTTCTCGAGAGTCAGCATATATATTCCGGGAACGGTTGATTGTTTTAAAAGAAGAGTCCTGTTATCACTAGCAATCCATCGACACAATTATCAGATGGTATCTCCTAAAATGAAAATGTTAAAGTTGTTTCACGGGGAATTACGGAGATGGCAGACAGATCTTGGCGATTTACTGGAATTTATGCTTTTACGAATTGATACTTTTACTGCACGGTTCGGTCCATTATTTGGTTCAATCGTTGAATCTAAACGCAACGTTAAGTTCAAAAATGAAATATTGAAGAATCAATACATGCAGAAACTGCAGCCAGTTAGGAGTTTACATTACGAGAACGGTTCTACAGCGGAAATCGCCATGATGGAGGCAGAAGTTGGATTGAAGTATGTGAGAATCTTCAATCTTCCTCCGGAAATTGAAGACTCGGACATACTCAATGCTTTATCCCATTTTGGAACCATAAGACAGCAAGTGAGGGAGAAATATCATCATAGCACAGGCTTTCCAGTTTTTTCCACAATAAGAGGAGTTTACATGGAAATTAACCAAGAAATTCCCGCGCAGCTTCGCATTGGTAATTTCTTGACACGAAATTATGATGATGGCATGATAAATAGGTGCTTTTCGTGTAAAAGTACAGAGGAAAATTGCCCAGGTCGCAATGTCGGAGTACCACGTGATTCGGTCCAAAACCGTTTGTTTAGTAGCGTCGTTGCTAGGAATCAAACCATAAAGGCGTCTCTTACAGATGGGTTGATTGGCAAGCCATTGGAAAGTTCGATGACAGTTCTCGCTACTAGTAGATCTAGTACATTGCGCAGAGCGTCCGAGGTACAATCGACATCACCAGTACAAGCAACGCCACAAGAGAGTGTCAAAAAGAACACCATGGACAAAGCTCAAAAAGACATCGCTCTGAGTGCAGAACCCGAAACTTCATCATCTCAGCAGTGGATACGAATCCCCAAGCGTGGAAGGAAGACCAAGAGGGACACCGATACCGAAGGTCACTCATCAAACGACTCGGAACTTGGATCGCCAATATTTATCCCAGACGCCCCATCTATACTTGATTTGCAAGAAAAGAGAACCAGGAGCAAAAGCAAACACCGTAAAATTGAGGCGGTGCAAAAAGTCGTAAGACAAGGAAACAAGGAAATGTGTTAGAGTGCCGCTCAAAAAGCAAATAATAGTTTAGAAAATCTCAGAGGAAAAAAGAAGACACAAAAGAAAATCATTGTAAAGTGAAAAGTTTCAATAATTATATTCGATTACCTTGTAGTTTATGATAGTTTATTTGTAAAACTGATGTCTTTGAGTAAATAAACATTAGACTAGTTCACTTTTCGGCTTTTTTCGCTGATCACAACGCCACTTACAGGGTTTGATCCTCATTCATTTTCAAGAACTCAGGCCGAATTTGAGCTCATTTGAGTAAGTTTCCAGCGTGCGCTAGGAGTTTTATTGAAAAAAGTCCATTTTTCTGGAAAAATTCCGTAGATGTGTTCTAGCAAGCTGTTGTTAATATAAAATGATAATTTTATAGTGCTCGGTGAATGGTATGACAAGCATTCGTATGAACCTGTTTTAGATAATTGACTAAATCAAACCGAAAAAATTTAAAAATTCATAAACTACCAACTTTTACAGAAAATTTACTTACAAGTTAAGAGCTTTAAATCAGTAGTAAATAAAAAAAAAATATTTTCGATAAAAACTTCTCATAAAAAGATAGCCTTATTTATAACCTTTAATTTGATGTATAACACTTATTTATCGCAACAGTACAAGCAAAGATATTCAAACATTCACATCACATTCTTTGAATCATAATGTTGTCTCCATTCAAGTTTTAGCATCATGCAACCTGCAAAACGTGGCATTAAGAGGACTTGCTTACAACTTGATCAAAGCGCGCGCTTTTTTTTAACTCTTGGCCCCGTCATGGGGTACTTGATTGAATAAAATATCCTTTCTTGTGCACAAGTTGGTGTGGAGCAATCTTGAATGAAAAATATTTTATCAAATCAAATTTGTTGCATAGATATTTGAATAACTTTGCTAGCACTCTTGCGATCATTAAGTGTTATACATAAAATTAAAGGTTATAAATAAGGCTATCTTTTTATGAAAAGTTTATATCGAAAATATTTTTTTTTCTATTTACTACTGATTTTAAGCTCTCAACTTGTAAGTAAATTTTCTGTAAAAGTTGGTAGTTTATGAATTTTTAAATTTTTTCGGTTTGATTTAGTCAATTATCTAAAACAGGTTCATACGAATGCTTGTCATACCATTCACCGAGCACTATAAAATTATCATTTTATATTAACAACAGCTTGCTAGAACACATCTACGGAAATTTTCCAGAAAAATGGACTTTTTTCAATAAAACTCCTAGCGCACGCTGGAAACTTACTCAAATGAGCTCAAATTTGGTCAGAGTACTTGAAAATGAATGAGGATCAAACCCTGTAAGTGGCGTTGTGATCAGCGAAAAAAGCCGAAAAGTGAACTAGTGTAATAAACATATAATCAAAAAAGTAAAAAATGGTTTGGTCGAATAGTTGAAAAGGTCTATAATCTGAATTCAGCCGTTCGCCGAATACCACTATCCGGCACATCTCTTGTTATTTGAGATGTGTTATATTTGAATTTTTTATTGTCAATTTCCTAACACGGTATTGAGCAAAGTCGCAAACATTAATTATTTTACCCATTCCCTCATAAAATTAATCTAGCATGCAAGTGCAAATCATGCGTGAATCACCCCTTGCTCAGCATAAATAAACACACAAACTGAACGAAAACATCACCGAATTATCGACAAAGTTGGCCACAGTTTGGCTGGTCAACTGACACTTCCGGAAAGGGAGCGAATCAGCGAACCCCACACGGGCGGGAAAACTTTGTGAAACGAGAAAGATCAAGATTGTGCTGCGTTAAACCTTCGAAAAGTGGAAAATATTCGTAACACACGTCCGGAGTACGTGTGCTGAGTACCGCAAAGTGAAAGGTTTTACACTTGGAAAAACTGGGAAAACAATCAGTTCCGTGTCCCAAAACGAACAGGATCAAGAGTGGTTAAATTTTCCCAGAACCGGAGCAGTGAAAGAACTTCCAGGAGCTGCATCGTGAAGGCTGAGTCGCCTCATTCGACGGTGGCCACTGATGACAGTACATCATCAGCATCAATCGGTTGCATCCTCGGTGACTCGATCTCAAATCCGACACCAGAGCAGTTGTCGGAGTTCTCGTCGCACGAAAGTGGCACAAATGCACCTCAGTGTTGAGTGCTCCTTGAGCCTATTCTTCACAGCAGTGGGAGAAACCTTCGTGAATCGGGTGCACAATATGCGCAGGCAGGAGAAAGAAGAGCGATTGTCACAGGAACACGTTTCAGATGTGGATTGGCTGAACTCGGCAGGGATCCCAAACGATTAGACGATGATGTAATTCGCAAAAAAACACAAATTTTAGGGGGGTAAAAAAAATTAAATGGGACGAAATAAAACTAAAAATTTCAGTTCGCGATTCACTTTCATTTTGTGGCACCTAAAGCTTAACAACTATTGACAACAGATGCTCACTGATTATCTGCTTCATAACAGTTCAGGATTGGCTGGCGACAAATACAATGTGCAATTTGAGACTCCATACACCCCACCTTCGGGTAGTGGTCATATCACCTCTTGTCTCAAAATACCGATTCTCTACCTCCCCTGGTGCTAGCTGGGGTGCGAGCAACCTTAGCGGAGATCGGGAACCCAACCCCGTTTGATGCTTTGATCGCATGAAGGCTGAGAGAGGGGGCTCTGTACGCGCCTGTTCTCCATGTCAAGGGCGGCGTGCGGAGTGCAGCAGCAACATCACGACGGTCCTCCTGCGAGATAGTGGAGTTAGCTGCGGGCCTTGCGAGCCCTTGACTACAAAAAACATAAGCAACGAAAAACAAATGTCAGATGGAAATCGGCAAAGACTTACGCGACGAAAAGGGACTAGCGATTGGAAACTTGGAACATGGAACTGCCGATCCCTAAATTTCGTGGGCGTGGTGTACCCACGTGCTCTTCAACGAATTGAAGAGCCACAAAATCGACAACGTAGCGCTGCAGGAGGTATCCTGGAAGGGCTCCACGGTACGAACGTTCCCGGATGGTCGTGCCATCTACCAGAGCTGCGGCAACACACGAGAGCTTGGAACAGCTTTTATAGTAATGGGAAAGATTCAATCCACGCCGATCGACCCACGAATTTGCCGTTTTAGGATCAAGTTCCAGTTTTTCAACATCAGCATCATCAACGAGCACAGCTCTCACCTCGGAAATATCGGTGACGACAAAGAAGAATTCTATGCGCAGCTGGAGCGTGAATACGACCGCTGCCCAAAACATGATATCAAGATCGTAATCGGGGATTTTAACGATCAGTTCGGCCAGGAGGCGGAATTCAAACCGACAATTTTAAGGTTCAGCGAGCACCAGCAGACAAACGAAAACGGCCTAAGACTCATAGATTTCGCCGCCTCCAAACGAATGGCCCTGCGTTGTATCTTTTTCTTGAACCGCCTCTCACACAAGTACACCTGGAGATCACAGTACCAAACGCAATCACAGATCGAGCACGTTTTGATAGACAGCCGGCACTTCTCGGACATCATCGACGTCAGATCCTGTCGAGGCGCCAACATCGAGTCAGACCACTATCTAGTGATGGGAAGATGCGCCCAAAACTTTCCGTAGTGAACGACTGAAGCCGACTGAACGACTGAACGACCGCGACCTGAGGTCGCGGTAGACTACGCGCAATCGCTCGAAGCAGCGCTGTCGACAGAGGGCGAGCTTGACACATTACGGCAAATCCTTCAAAAATGCCGGGAACACCAAGTCGGCTTTTCTGGGAAGCTGATCAGACTGATCAAGGCGACGATGGATGGAACACAGGGCTGTGTGTGGATTACGGGTGAATTGTCGAGTTCGTTCGAATCGCGCAAGAAGCTTCGACAAGGCAATGGTCTATCCTGCACGATGTTCAACGTGGCACTAGAAGGTGTTCAGCGGTGGGCTAAATGCGGGGCACGATTTTAAACAAATCCAGTCAACTTATCTGCTTTGCCGATGACATTGATATAGCCGGCTGATCATCTACGGCGGTGAAGGATATCTACCGCAAACTGAAACGCGAAGCAGGAAAGATTGGGTTGATGATTAATGCGGATGCGGATCCGAAACCGACCGAACCAGCTTGTCCAGTAATAACAAGGTCACGATCGACGGCGACGAGCTGGAGATAGTCGAAGATTTTGTCTATCTCGGCTCACTGGTGACCGCAGACAATGACACCAGCCGTGAGATCCGGCAGCGAATTATCAGCCGAAGTGGTGCCTACGATGGACTCCACAAGCAACTACGGTTGAGAAAACTTAGCCCTCACACGAAGTGTAACCTGTTTATGACGCTCATTAGACCGGTTGTTTTCTACGGGCACGAGGCATGGATATTGCTCGAGGAGGACCTGCGCACACTCGGAATATTCGAGCGACGAGTGTTAAGAACCATCTTTGGCGGCGTACAGGAGAACGGAGTGTGGAGGCGAAGGATGAACCACGAGCTCGCGCGACTCTACGGCGAACCCAGTATCCAGAAGGTGGTGGAAGCTGTCCGGGAACGCTGGGCAGGGCATGTTGCGAGAGTACCGGACGACTGTCCTGCAAAATAGGTGTTCGCTGCCAATCCGGTAGGAACGAGACGAGCAGGGGCGCAACGAGCGAGGTGGTTAGACCAAGTGGAGCGTGATCTGGCGAAAGTGGAGTGTCCGAGAAATTGGAGAACGATTGCCATGGACCAAGTGACTTTTAGGAATTACTAGCTGATTTACCCGGCCTTGCTCGGGTTTGCATGAAATATAAAACAAAATGAGTCGTTTGACTTTACGAAAATTTGGTAGCTTCGTATTCAATATGTTTTATATATTTATTATGATAAATTTTTACCCATGTTCTGCCATGTATGTAAGCTTTGAAAATTTTGTTAGTGTTTTTCAAGTTTTGAATGAGAATATTTACTGTGTTTCCATTTTTCATATTTTTGAAACCCTTATAGTTATGAAGTTCGTATTCATAGAAATTTTAAATAATTTCTAATGAATGCTTTTTTATTTCATCACGAAAAATATTTTATACCCACCCTTTCTTAAAGGAAGCTTGAATAGCTTTGGCCTTTTTTATCTTAAAATGAATAAACTATATTTTTATCTTTCCTACCCCCCATCTAATGAAATCTATTTTGTAGATGATCTCCTCGGACGCTATATGCCAAATACTCCCCCGTATGCTATATTCAAGTTTTATTTGTCCAGAAAATTCTAAGAAGGCTTCCGAAACTTGCCGCAGCTCGTGGCCTTCAAATCTTCCAAGCCAACGGTCATGAGTTCGAATCCCAGTCACGGCATACACAGTAAACTTTTGTGGTTTAGTGGTTTAAGCATTTGTGAGATGCTAGCCATCAAATACTCTAAAGATGTACGCTAAGAATTAAGTAAAAGGAACCTATCGAGGAAACATTAAGTTCAATTGAGATCCTGTCTGTGTTTGTATTTGTTTTTTTAAACTTGTTGAAGACTCATTTTTCATGTTTTCAAATGTATGTGTACTTTTTGATGTTTTCTCAACACCGTTTTATGATTACTTTTTCTTAAATGTTCCAAGTTCCAAGTATAGTTTTTTGAAGTGATCTAAAAGAAATTATCTCGGAACCCAAATCGTTCATTTTATGATGTTATAACAAACGAATTTTTTTTCAATTTTTTCATTCTTGAAAAAAAATCTTATTAATTATTTTGAAGAGTGATAAAGTAAAAATTCATGTAAATAATTTGATTGAATTCGCAGTACTTAACGGTTTAAGTTTTCGCATAATTGGATGGTAAAATTGAACACATTGATGATCAACATTTATACCAAAGTCATGGATTGACCGATATAATTGAATTGTATAAACTTAAAACCCCATACTTAATTTCAAATAAAGTTTCTTGCGTTGGATTTGGTTTTTCCAGAGAATGCACGTTAAATTTTTGAGTCCTCTATTTAGATTTCTCGACGGTTTTCAAAGCATTGAAATCACAGCACTCAACTTTTAACTCTGAATTTAATTATGTTATCTTTCTCTATGAGGAATTCTAAAAATACAAAAATGGTTGGTTCTAAAAGCTTGATTTTAAGAAAATAGCTTAATATGTTTTCAACACTCAATCTAGATTCTTGTTGAATTTAATTGACGTTTTTCGGCGAGTTTTACAAATTAAAAACTGTTTTTTACCAGTTGTCCAGACGTTTCGAGCTACTTTGGCGTTCGCTCCTCTTCAATGGACATCAAAGTAGCTCGAAACGTCTGGACAACTGGTAAAAAACAGTTTTTAATTTGTAAAACTCGCCGAAAAACGTCGATTAAATTCAACAACAATACATCGCGGCGATTAACCAACATTCATCAATCTAGATTCATAATGAAGATAAATCATTGCATCCATACTTCACACACTTTATATTCTTATAGACACCAAAGCCCTGCTGCAGTGGTAGGGAGCACTTTGAAAACAACTACAATTCAAGTCAATACATACTTTACAGGTTAGTTGTATTTTTCAATCCGAAATGTTAGCTCATTATTGCGTCCAAAATTCTCGTATCTACCGGTACCACGTGCTTTCAGCAGTAGAAGGTACAAAAAACATCCGCCAAAAATTTCCCCTTTCTAATCTTTAACGCTCAGCAAGCTTTGATTTGCTTTCCAGTACACGTGAACTCTAGTCGTTTCTTACGCCCGGCCCATGGTGATGGTGAAAACAACCCGCCAAAGAAAACGGAAATCGGCTGCCAAATGGGTGCCATGACTTTTGATTTGTGGAAATAAAACCGAAAGTTGTATGGGAGGGTCCTTTTTGTTAGGTGGGAGGGGCTCATAACTATTACTAAAACCTTACCCTGGTCCAAATACATCTCTGTATAAAATTTCAGACTGATCGGTTCAGCGGTGTGGATTTCTATAAGGTGCATACAAACAAACAAACATATATAGTCCAACTCATCTTTATATATTAGATGTTCGTCAAGTTCTGTCTTGAGACGAAATACTACGAAAATAAAAATAAAATAAGCTAAGCTTGAAGAAGTCTTTTTATAAAATTTTACCATTTTTTTTCTCGATTAATGGTCGTCCTAGCATCTTTGTATTATTTTCTGATATAAACAATCGCAGAGAGGATCTGACTATTTTTTTTTGTAAATAACGAACTACCTATTAATTTAAGACAATGAGAAACTAACGATGTATTTTTTTTCTTTTCAGGTTTGTTCTAAAGACGACAACCGAAACTGGATAATGGTATATTTGTAAGCAAAACATCCATTTATTAGTAAACGAATATTTTCTTTTAATGAATTATTGATAGTTTTTTTTGTATAAATTTTGATTTTAAAATTATCGGTTATTTATAACTTTCGATCTCGATAACATTGGAAAAATTCCGTTAAAAATTACCAAAATGGGAGTCAAAACCCAAATGTTAACTTTCAAAATTAAAGACAAATTTTCAAACTTTTTGAATACAGTTCTTAGCCAGTTAACACTTTTAACGAATGAAAATTTATCTAATTGAACAAAGTCCATCCAATTATTTAACGTTTTAGATATGGCTGGACAACAGAAAGAGAAGCGTGGGTAGAAAGCTTGATTTTCATTCCTTCGCCATCGGCGACAAGTCATTGGCCCTTAAAAGCTGCTTGTTGTCTAGAAGAACGCCAACTTGCACAAACTTTCAGGGTTGTGATCTGTGTCTCCCTTTCTTTTTATTCTACAACAACATTACTCCAGCCCCATCTTCACATCCCCCTGCTAGACCTCTTAGAATCGGCTCAAACTAAAGTCGTAAATAACTTTTTCCCCATCGCATCATCGGGTGTGTTTTCATTTTTGTGTCTCGTAAAAGTGCTTACTCGGCTGCTGGCTGGCTGACTCATGCATTCATTCATTCATTCTTTCGTTCGTTTGGGCGACGAAGAAAATGCTTCTGTCTCCCGAAATTTAGAAAAAGGCCGTTTTTCCACAAAACTTTTACGTTGCGAAACTGCTGTGGCTCCAGAGAGTGGTGGAGAGTTGGTGATTTGTTGTCGAAACAAAAAGGAAGCTTCTCGATTAGCTTGCAGAACTTGTTCTGTGAAGGTTCAAGTTTTTTTCTCCCAAGATTTAATATCAGAAAAACATTCAGTCCTAAACACATCAATCCCGTCCGAGAGAACAAACGACATCTTTTGCAGCTGGTGATATTGAAGAGTTTTTGTTATTTTGCAAAGGCTTGATACTTGGACAGGTTTGAAGAAGCAGTCATGAAAAACAAACTATGGAAGTTGAAATTTTAAATCTGGCTTTTTTGAAAATCTAACCTATGATTAAATTTTCAATTCTAAGCCTAATTTTCTGAACATCGAAACATCGAATCTTTGTGTTATTTTTGTCATTTTTGTCATTTTTGTCATTTTTGTCATTTTTGTCATTTTTGTCATTTTTGTCATTTTTGTCATTTTTGTCATTTTTGTCATTTTTGTCATTTTTGTCATTTTTGTCTTTTTTGTCATTTTTGTCATTTTTGTCATTTTTGTCATTTTTGTCATTTTTGTCATTTTTGTCATTTTTGTTATTTTTGTCATTTTTGTCATTTTTGTCATTTTTTGTCATTTTTGTCATTTTTGTCATTTTTGTCATTTTTGTCATTTTTGTCATTTTTGTCATTTTTGTCATTTTTGTCATTTTTGTCATTTTTGTCATTTTTGTCATTTTTGTCATTTTTGTCATTTTTGTCATTTTTGTCATTTTTGTCATTTTTGTCATTTTTGTCATTTTTGTCATTTTTGTCATTTTTGTCATTTTTGTCATTTTTGTCATTTTTGTCATTTTTGTCATTTTTGTCATTTTTGTCATTTTTGTCATTTTTGTCATTTTTGTCATTTTTGTCATTTTTGTCATTTTTGTCATTTTTGTCATTTTTGTCATTTTTGTCATTTTTGTCATTTTTGTCATTTTTGTCATTTTTGTCATTTTTGTCATTTTTGTCATTTTTGTCATTTTTGTCATTTTTGTCATTTTTGTCATTTTTGTTATTTTTGTCATTTTTGTCATTTTTGTCATTTTTGTCATTTTTGTCATTTTTGTCATTTTTGTCATTTTTGTCATTTTTGTCATTTTTGTCATTTTTGTCATTTTTGTCATTTTTGTCATTTTTGTCATTTTTGTCATTTTTGTCATTTTTGTCATTTTTGTCATTTTTGTCATTTTTGTCATTTTTGTCATTTTTGTCATTTTTGTCATTTTTGTCATTTTTGTCATTTTTGTCATTTTTGTCATTTTTGTCATTTTTGTCATTTTTGTCATTTTTGTCATTTTTGTCATTTTTGTCATTTTTGTCATTTTTGTCATTTTTGTCATTTTTGTCATTTTTGTCATTTTTGTCATTTTTGTCATTTTTGTCATTTTTGTCATTTTTGTCATTTTTGTCATTTTTGTCATTTTTGTCATTTTTGTCATTTTTGTCATTTTTGTCATTTTTGTCATTTTTGTCATTTTTGTCATTTTTGTCATTTTTGTCATTTTTGTCATTTTTGTCATTTTTGTCATTTTTGTCATTTTTGTCATTTTTGTCATTTTTGTCATTTTTGTCATTTTTGTCATTTTTGTCATTTTTGTCATTTTTGTCATTTTTGTCATTTTTGTCATTTTTGTCATTTTTGTCATTTTTGTCATTTTTGTCATTTTTGTCATTTTTGTCATTTTTGTCATTTTTGTCATTTTTGTCATTTTTGTCATTTTTGTCATTTTTGTCATTTTTGTCATTTTTGTCATTTTTGTCATTTTTGTCATTTTTGTAATTTTTGGTTTTTTTTTTTATTATAGCGATTTAAAATTTATATTATCTTTAGACTTCTTACATCTTACTTTTTATTCTTGACTTCTGACTTCTGACTTCTTACTTCTGACTTCTGACTTCTGACTTCTGATTTCTGACTTCTGATTTCTGAACTCTGACTTCTGACTTCTGAGTTCTAATTTTTTACTTCTGGTAACATCATTTTGAATTTTGTACTTCTGAGTTTTTCTCTTAACTTTTTCCTTGTAATTTGTGATTTTTGACTTCTTATTGTTTATTTCTATTTTTATTTGTTTAAAGAAAAAATCAGGTGATTTTATTCCTTCTGCTTGAACGAATCCGGAAATGTCATTTCCAGGCCTAGAAAAAAAGTAGGAATAAATAAAAGGGGCATCCGCAAAAGTAGGTTAAAGGTTTCCGTTTTCGGGAGACACCGAACTCGTTGCGTGACCCATTCGAGCGACGATTTTCTATCGAGCTTGTCGACGGAAATGTGACTGTTGGTCACTTTTTTGTGTACACCGTTTTGGTGAAATTTTTTTCAAAATTTTCTAGTATTTTGACTCAAGATTTAAAATAAAAGATTTTACCTTCCAAAGGTATACTTTATCCTGGAAAAAATCCTACATCCATAAAAAAATCGATGTGAAAAAAGAATTCTATAAATTCTATAATTCAATCAAGTGTTTTTCCACCTAAAATGCTGAGCTGGTGATCTGCTTTGATTTAAAGCCCCCTTAAATGTCCCCTGCAGCAAGGCTTAAACGCAAAGGTGTGATTCTGCTTTCAATATCGGGCGTCATAAATTCGATTTTGGGAGAAACCCTAAAAGCCAGAAAACCGAGCTTCCGAAAACGCTCTGTTCTGTCGCGTGGCAAACGAGCTCATTCTCACTATTGTGTATAGCCTTTTTCTCCTTCCTTCGAATTTCCCTCCCACCTGACCAGGTTTCGGCAATATAATAAATTGTCGATCAAAGACCTAAGAGACTATGGGCAGTCCAAAAGAGGTGGGCGGAAGTCGGAAGCATTAAAGAGTCATTTGGAATCGTTCAGATTTTCTTTTGGTTTCGTTTTTTTTCCTTCCTACCTTGTTTGACTCTGAAAAGCGAAATCTACCAACTAGGTACGAACAAGCCGTTTTTCCTATATTTTATGAATCCGGACCACCCTTTCTTCACCTCCAAAACCCCCGGTCGCTTTTTGATCCATCCATTATATCGATGGGACGTTGCGTGACCATCATTGGCAGTTGTGAATTAGCTAAGTGGAAGCCGCTACTACCGGGTGAAATGTCCCCTCTAGCTGTGTATGGGTGTGTATCTGTTTGTTTGTGTGTTTGGATAGATTCATTACGTCTCGTGAATATTCCACCATCCATCGAAAGGAAGTGGGGGAAAGGAAGACCGGGGATCGGGTTTGAATGAAAACGTACAAATTTCGGTGGAAAAATTGGGCACTACGAGAAAACCCCGTTGCCGGCGACCGGTGCGATCTATTTATAGCTTTCATTCAGCTTTTTTTCGGTGGAGGTTTTTTGTTTTGGTGCCCCATTGACGGGTTTGGCTTTTTTCTGGTTTTTTTTTATCTTCGTTCGGTTGAATGATGGTGTGTATCCTTGATTGCATTTCGTTTGACATGCAATTCATGATTGAAAAAAAGGCTTGATTCAAGGATTTGGAAATTCTGATTGGTTATTTCCCTCTATTGAAGTTTTTTTTGGGAAATTTAACTAGATTAGGACTGCCAGAACTTTTTCAGCACGTATCCGGACTGGACAAATCCGGGCAATTTTAAATAAAAAACCTTGCAAAATCCGGACTAAATCCAGGCAAATTTTGTCAAAACCCAGAAATTACTCAACAAAAATCAAGACAAAAATTGACTAAAAAATCCGTCAAATCTCATCAAAAGATTTAAATGTGGCATCCAAAAATCTATCATGATTATCTGGGCAACCGGACGAACGAAATTTTGTATTAAATATCCGAGCAAACCCGAATAAAAACGGACAATCTGGCAACCTCAAACAAGATTCAAAGCGTTAATCTCATCTTTAGTTGGCAGGAACAGGGCTGGTACTGTTTTGGTACTAGGGCCTATTGAAACAGAGAATCTTCCTAAGTTGATTTGCTTCCTCTCACATCTTTTCAATGAATGAAACATCCACGGGATTGTTTTTCATTTTTTTCAGCGCACTTTACAATTTTGTTCACCATCGCGGCTTTAATCCACTAGATTCGATGTTCAAGTGATCTTGATTATGCTATTTTCTGATTTTTGAAAAACAATTTTTCACGGAGCGAAAATTTTGACGTCTTTGCAAGGGAACGCCTTCTTGCATTGCCAAAAAAAAAAAAAATAGAAAGAATGGTTATACTGATTTTCCATCAAAAAGAGCAAGTTTACTGTTGTTGGGAAAAAGTGGTAGAAATTTTGTCACTTTTTGCATATTTTGAAAATTTTGCCATGCAAAAACAGTTTCAAGATCTGTGGTTCTTTCGAGATTCAAATCAACCATATCAAAAATGCGCAACAAACAAGGAAATTAACTTCTAACATCATTTTCTTACTCATGAATAATCATAATCACACAAACTAAAAAAAAAAAAATTACTGAGAGAATAAATCAAAATTTCTTAAACAAATCACAATGAAAGTATCATATCAATAATATTTTCGGTAAGTCATTGATAAGTTTTTCAAAATCTTGTTCCTTATCGTGAACTAGAAATTTGCTTCAAAATTGTTTCTGAGTAGTCTAGTTTTCAAATTTGAAATAAATAATTCCAAAACACAGATTTAAAACAAAAACTCAATTTTAAAATAAACGTCAGATCAGGTAAAAACTTAACCATGATAAATTTTTAATGAAATGATAATAATTGTTGTTTGTTATTCATCTTACATTTACATTTCTCTTCTTCAGTTTCAACTGAAGGGTTGATTGAAAATTACCGCTGTAGTGTTGAGAACTTGTAAAAAAGTCGCGATTTGAAATGTGAATTTTTGATTAGGGGAAAAAAATAAAGGGTTTTTATTTTCAGAACACAAAACTCAGAATCGAAAAACATAGACAAACTTATCAGAAATATTTCTAAAAATTTAAATAGCTTGAAAATAAAAAAAAAACACCTTCAAATTCGATGAATTTATTTGAAAATTAAAACTAAACATGAAGATGAAACAGATAGAAGAAAGTTTTTCCAATGGTAAGACGGATTTATTGAAAAAAAATCCTTCTGTAATGTAGTTTTTTAACATGTCTTTCCATAAGAAAAACTCAAAGAAACAGCATTTTGAAGCTTGATTTGGTAGATTTTAACGTCCTGAACTCGAATCTTTTGTCAAACTATACCTATCACATTTAGTTTTAATTATATGGAGTATTAAAATGTGTCAGTTTTAAGTGAAATCAGTCATTGATAACTGATTGACTAACAAACCTACATTCAAGAAAAAAATCTGATTCTTATTTCGTTATTAAGTATACTTCATTTAATTCAGAAATAATATTTTGTGATGCATGATCTAAAAAAGTAACATACAACAGTTAAAAATTTGGATGGATATCATTACAAGTTTTTTTGACATAACTGTAGAAAGTTAAAAAATCTTGACTTCATTAACATTTTTTTGAACCTGCAAAACGATTAAATTTATGTTTTAAAAGTATCTCAAATGCAAATTTGTTCAATGAGAAAAAAGTTAACAAATAGAAAATTTATCTAACTTTTTTCGCAGAACTCACAATTCTTTGAAGTCTTTAGGAAAGTAGAGAAATGACTCAAATCTTTCACTTCAAAATGTAATTTTTTTATTTTCAAGTTTTGTCAAAAAAACGCAGAACTTTCTTGAATAATTTTTACCTATTTTGAAACGTTATTTCAATAAGAAAAAAAGCTGATAGAAAAATGGCATATTTAGATTTAGGGCACTTGAAATTACGTTTTGAATTCACCTCAGAAAATCTAAATTTTGTGGCCTTGTGCAATTTGTTAAAACCTTTTCAAATGTGATAAATGTGTGATGTGATGGTATTGGGCATTCTGAAACACAAGAAACATAAAATAATATTAAGACTAAAGTTTTTTCTTGAAGAATATTTCTTATCAGTATTAAAATTTTTAGGACATGAATAATTTTTTTAACAAAAACTTTAAGTAATAGCAAAGATATTATATTCTATCAAGATACCCGGCTGCGTAGTTTTTAGAACAAGTAGTCTGGGACATCATCTCTTTGTTTACGGTGCTGCCACCAGCGAAAAAGTCTTCAAGCTTTCAACTTGCATTCAAGCTTGCAAACACATAAGTTTTGTCACATAACCACGTAAACATTAAAAACGAAACGTCACATGATCAATTCACGCTCATATTTAATTAACCGTTTATGGTTACAAAATAAACATAATCGACCTTTTCCCGCGTTATGTTTTTTTATGACTTTCCACGATAACCAATAAAATGACTTCACCGGGAGAAGTTGAAATATGGTTATTATTTAACCGAAGTATATAACCTCAGAGAAGTCAAAAATCGGTTATTTTTTACCGAAATTCAAAGAGCAGTTTGGCACGATTTGGTCTGTTTCGAAATTGACGAAATTAAAAAACTAAGGTTGTTTTAAACCGTAGTCATTTATTTCGTATTCTTCATACCATGAGTTCTCGTTTTTAAGTCTTGATAAGAATAAAAATCAGTATTTAGCAGTGGAGCTTTCGTCGATATCCTCATTTTCCGTTTTCCCGTGAGCTAATCGAACCGTGTTCTGGGACTTCTTTTTACCGGAACTTCACACCGACAGAGAGTACCAATTCCACAGTTCTATTCGTTTTCGGGGGACAGTTGTAAACGAGCTGCGATTCAACTATTTTCCAGATGAGGATCGAACAATTTGCTTCACCGGCCGTTTCCTCGAAAGGACATCGATTCTCAAGAACGCAGTTTTATGACCATACCTAAAAATTTAAAAAAATCTCTATTAGTCATCAATTGGCTTTTGTAAGCAAAAATCAATTCACCGTGTTTCCACGTAAACCAATTCCCGATACTCTCTAGATAGTCTGCCTTCAAAGCTGACCAATACCGGCCTATCCGGAATCTTCCTCATCATCTGAACTGTTTTCCAGCGGCTGCAATCGTTTGCTCCTCTTCCTCATCGCTGTCAATTTCCTCTTCTGATTCTTCCGGCTCCCGACGGGCAGTTTCCCGGAGGATTCTTTCTTGACCGATTTGGGTTTGTCGAACTGAAAACAAAGTGTAGTTTCAAATAAGAATTGGATGTTTTCAGAATCGAGCAATACTAACCTTAAGTTTGGTCGTTGTTCTTGGTTTACCTTTTAGGAAGAATGAAGACATCTTGGTAACAAATTTCGGATTACTTTAAAAGTAAAAATTAGTTTATAAACCACAATATAAAGAAACGCGTTTGGCTGCACAATCAAAATCAAAATGGAGATGAAAAAATATCAGCAGCTGACACTAACGAATAACGAAAAAATCTCCTTCATCATTTATAAACAAAAAAACGGCGCATCCTATTTGAATTTTCGAATTTGAGGTTGAAGACTTTTTCGTCGTTTATTTTTTGGCGCTAGTGTTTTGTCCCAAAAATTTCTGAGAAGCCGATAGTACCTGGTAATAGGATAGAGGGTATTAGATTTTAGATTTGTATTGATAATTCTGTTGAGCACCGTGAGAGGTAAATGCCTGTTACATGGTTTTCAACTTGTTGATGTGTAAAATAATCTATATATATAAAAATGAATTTCTGTCTGTCTGTCTGTCTGTCTGTCTGTCTGTCTGTCTGTTCCCTATAGACTCGGAAACTACTGAACCGATTTGCGTGAAACTTGGCAGGTGGGGGTATTGGAGGCAGGGGAAGGTTTCTATTATGGTTTGAGACCCCTCCCTCTCTCAATAAGGGAGGGAGGGGCCTCCCAAACAAAAGACAATTTTTTGCATAACTCGAGCCCCCATCAAGCAAATGGTATCCAAATTGGCATGGGGTGGTATTTGGGTACGAGGAATATTTCTATGAATATTAGGTACCCCTTCCTCCTCTCAGTGGAGTGATAGGAAGGGGGGAGGGGGGCTACCTAACAATTTTTCGTATAACTCGAAAACTAATCAAGATATTGGAACCAAATTTGGCACGGGAAGGTATTTGGATACGAAAAAAATTTCATTGATAATTTGAGACCCCTCTCTCTTTCCAGTAGAAAGGGGGAGGGGGCCTCTTTCATATTTTTTTCATAACTCAAAAACTAATAAAGCAAATGGAATCATATTTGGCATGGGAGGGTAATTGGATACGAAAAATATTTCTATGATTATTTGAGACCCATCCCTCTTTCCAGTAAGGAGAAATAAAGGGGGGAGGGGCCTCTTTTATAATTTTTTACACAACTCAAAAACTATTTAAGCAAATCAAACCAAATTTGGCATGGGCGGGTATTTGGGAACGTGACATGTTCTAATGATTGTTTGAGACCCCTTCTTTCTTCCAGCGGGGAGAAAGGAAAGAGGGAGGGGAGTTTCATACAATTTTCAAAGCATAACTCAAAAACTACAACAGCAAATGGAACCAAATTTTGTATGGAACGATATTTGGGTACGAGAAATGCTTCTATGAATATTTGGTATCCCTCACTCCTTCAAAGAGGTGGATGAAAAGGGGGAGGAAAGGTCTCCCTTACAATTTTCAGTATAACTGGAGAGTTGATCGAGCAAATTGAACCATATTCAGCATATGAGGGTATTTGGATACGAGAAATGTTTCTATCATAAATTGAAGCCCCCCACCTTTTTTCAGCGGAAAGATATAAAGAGGGAAAAGGGAGCTTCCATATATTTTTTTTGCAAAACTCGAGAATTAATCGAGCAAATAACACCAAGTTTGGCATCAAAAAGTATTTGAGTATGAAAAATACTTTTTCTTTGTGAAACCATTCCTTTCTTGCAGTAGGATGATAAAATTGGGAATATAGGAAGGGAAGAGGAGGCTTACATCTAACTTTTTTTTACAAAATCCGAGAAACACACAAAACTTAATATGAAAAATCATTTGGGTATGATTCTATGATTATCTGACACACCATTCTCCTTTCAGTGAGTAGGCACATAGGAGGAAGGAGGTGAGCCCAATACTATTTCGTTAACATATGTAAGTTCTCAATTTATGCTAACGAAGTCAACAAATGGAAACAAATATGGCATGGGAAAAGTACTTGGCTACGAGATATGTTTCTATGATTGTTATAGATCCTTACGCTTTACAGTGTAGAGAGGGGAAGAAAAGAGGAGGCTCCATATAAATTTTGTTGTAAAGCTTAAAAACTGATCACCCATGGAACTATATTTGATATAAGAGATTTTTGGGAACGAAAAAATTAGGTATGATTATTAAAAACCACGACCTCCATTCAGCAGGGGTGAAAGTAAGGGCAGGGGAGGGGCTCTCTTATCACTTTTTCAGCATAAATCCAGAACATATCAAGAAAACACAACCATATTTTATAAGTTAGATTGTTTGCGTACGATTAATTTGAGACCCTCCAGACAGATTCAAATTATCAGATCTTAAACATAAATTTATAGCGCAAGATTTAGAATATTTGTTTAAGTTATCGTTGTGTAGCAATTAGAAACTCCAGCTGCAGCTCTCATTTTTTAAGCGGTTGCTTATGAATTATGTTATAACTGGATTTAAAATAATGCCAATAAAACAATAAAAATTTGAATAATTTTTGAAAATATCATTTGATTTTGAAAGGTGTAGCAAAGCACACCGGGTCAGCTAGTATTCAAATAAAAGTTAAAATGGTTCGTTTCAAACTCTGTTCTTGTTTAGTAACACTTCTTATAAAAACCTTTTCTAAAGACGAGGTAGGGGTTTGTATGTCTTATAAGAGTTTCAATACAAAATGTCAATTTAATTGCAATTCATAATTCACAATTAAAAATTAGTTTTAATTTGTTAACGTCATAAAGGGTCGTAAAATAATGTCTCAAGCCAAAGGTGATTTAAGAGTAAATTCCGCCGAAGGCGAGCCAAATTTCTGACTTCCTTGTTAACACTTATTTTTAAACACCTTTTAAGGTCAAGTAATTTTCCGATACTTTACTTTTACTTGGAAAAATCTCCATGGGGGGGGGGGGGGGTTAAACCCCTAAACCCCCCCCCCCTCCCGTTCGCACGGCCTTGATGATGATGCATTTTCAAATTGTATGTATGTATGTATGTATGTATGGTTCCCCCATCGGTAGCAAGGTCCAGCCTATTTCTGTGTGGCTTGGCCTTCGAATTGCTTCTCAGGCCGATGGTTCGTCGAGAGAAAGCATCCAACCTTCAGAGACCTACAATGGTTGGCAATCCACTGCGCTTGCAATAGTCTCTTCAGATTTACCCCAGATGCATTCCCTCTGAAATATATAATTGTTTACACAATGAGAACACATCTTACCTGTCGGCAACTTATGGGATTCGAACCCTGTTCATTGTGTGACCTGGAATAGAGCGGACGTGTTTTTGCATTGTGCTTAGTGCGGTATTGTGAAGTCTAGTTCAAGGTCACTTGATAAGGGCTCCACAAACTGGTATCTGTTAGAGGAACACGTGTTCGATTGTTTGCAAAAAATGGAATCGATTTTTGTTCGAGAAAATACTTTGAGGCTGCATTTTGGACCGACTACAAGAAATCCTTCAAATGAAGAAATATTTGGTTTCTTTAGACAACAAGGTTGGAATCCAGACGAACTTACGGCGATGTATCGAGAGGAGTTTTGTCTTTTTATCAAATTTGAAACTAAGAATTTGATGGAAAATGCGTTGAAGAAACTAGGGCAGTCTGTGGCTTTTATTTATGCTGATAATACAAATGTTAAGGTGGATGTTACTGAAGCAAACGGATTAATTAAATATGTCCGGGTATTTGGTTTACCTCCAGAGGTGGACGATAAACAGCTTACGGCAGTATTTTCACGGTATGGAGATATTAAGCAGATAGTGCGAGAGCGTTACTCGGCGTAGCTTGGGTTTCCAATCTGGAATGGCGTCCGTGGTTTGCACATTGAACTGCGTGACGAAATTCCGACCCAAGTATTTGTACAGAGTTTTAAATCCAGGGTTTACTACGAAGGAATGGTAAACAAATGTTTCACATGTGGATCAAAAGAACATTTGAAGGTTAATTGTCCAGCCCGGAATACGATGAATAGAAGACTGGGGTCATACGCTCATCCGACAAGACAACAAGTGACAGAGCTGGAATAATGCACCAACAAACAGTCAAGAAGCCAGAAGACAAGACATCATTCCCAGAATTGACAGAATCTACGGAAAACAAACAAGAACTTGGAGGAAGTGGAACTAAACATCAGCTCACACGTACCGAACCCTTGAAGCCGACAGGTAAACCAAAACGAAATCGAACGGCTAAAACCGAATCAGGATGCTCGGAAGAAGGAAAAGCAGAAAAATCCATGGTGGTGCCGGAAACAACATCTTTAATAAAGCTGCAAGAGAGACGATCGCGCTCGTTGACAATGAAGAAAACGTTAACAAGTTTACAAGCTTAGAAATCACGTGTTTAAAATAGAGATTAGGAAAATGTATGACTTGTGAATCTCAGGTTAGAATTCTAACGTTTCAGTACGTAGTAGTGAAGATATTGTTTTGATTTCACAAATCAATAATTCTGTCGCTATATACGAGATGCTACAGTCAGGAAACGAGTGAACAAATGGAAATAAGAATTGAATAGTGCAAAGCAATGTTTTAAATGTAAAATTCTTTATCTTGTTGTAAATGAGTTATTAATAAAATTAATTAAAAAAAAACCAAAAGATTTTCTTGCCGATACCGGGAATCGAACCCAGTACGCCTGGGTTACCAGACTCGCGCCAGCCTATCAGCTAGACCACATCAGCGCTCTGATGCATTTTTAAATTGTGTAGACAAAATGTCGTGTTATGAGTTATTTGTAAAATTATCTAATCAAGATATTGAGCTTCAATGACTCCTTTTTTTTTGATTAATCGTCGAATTCAAAGCTTGGAAGCATAAATCATAAAAGCTTGAAAGCCTACATCTCCACTCACCGAGGGCACCATCATACATATCGTATCGACTCCCCCTACGATTTATTCGGAAAAATATTATGCTTATTATCTTTTTAATAAGAGGCCTTTGTAAAATCTCGAGGTGTTAACTCATCAAAAGTATGGAATGTGTAAAACACGAAAATGTGCACCTAAAATACGCAACAAAAGGTTGACTCAAAAGCGGTTTCCTGATTTCTCGAGGTTCAGCCTGATAACCTGATAACTTTTCCCTAATTTTAAAAAAGCCTGATTTTGCCTGATTTTGGCCAATATAATGAAACATGGGTTGTAAAAAACTAAATAACTATGTAGATCAATACGAGAAATGGTTCTATGATTATTTCAGATCCCTCCCTCCTTCCATTGGAGATACAGGAAGGAGGGCCCTTAACCAAGGTTGCCCAAATCACAGAAAAATCAGTATTATCACAGAATTTCGAGCAAAATTTCGTCACAGAATCGGTGTCACAGTTCACAGAATTTTTAAAACTTTCTCAGAATTTCACAGATTTTCCAAATTTTGTACAGAATTCCAAAATTATGTATATTTTTTTTGTCATTTTAGACTTTTTATTTCTGGCTATAATTCATGAAAATATGAAAACAAGGTAATGTTAATTGATTTTTTTCTATTGAACTGCAAGAAATTTCCAATTTGTCAGTAGGTATTGGTGATAGCGAAGACATGGAATGACGGCCAGAGGAAGAAGGAGTACCGGCATCAAATACACAACCAACGGTGGATACTGCGGTGAGATCTATCTAGTTTTCTAGGTCTTAGTTTTTAATCTGGTAGAGTTTCCATTCCCTAAACTCATGGCCAATTTTATTGGCGATTTACTAGCTGGCGATCTAGTGAAACAGGTAAAACACATACCCAGAAGTGCCAATAAAAAAAGCATATCTATGTATTATAAATTGGACCGAAAGTATCACATACACATGACCGGTTCTGAATACTGTACGAATGAGGCGCTATATGTTCTAGAGTGGCGAGTAGCAGAAACACAGCTAAGTATTGCCTTAAACGACCACCAGTCGTCTTCTTCAAATGTTTGACAATTTGAAAGCAAAATATCTGATTTGACTTTAAAATGAGATTTTGTTGTGGTTAATTGATAATTCAGATGCTTGTTGGGAAGTTTTTATTGTGGGATGTTTAGCTGGATTTCATTTAATAAAAAGTGTTATGGGGGTGTTTAACGGTTTGCTCTATATATCAATGAATGTATCAATGTTAAATTATCAATACCTACCTATTATTTATCAAATATTTCATACTTTCCATGATCGTTGTGGTGCATATTGTTAATCATGTTCATGTTCTCTTTCGGTTGGCGGGAGAGTGTGGGCGGATGCTTACGAACAAGCGAATCTTATTGCGTTGCGTTTTGGTGGAATTTCTTAAAGTGACGATTGTTTGGCTGCATATTAGTGAAGTGATTCATTTGTGAGGGTTTTTGAATAGTGTTGTGCTGCAGCTAGAGGAATCTGGGGGCATTGACATTTGTTTAAAGCGCGTTCGAGTGCTTATTTTCAGACCGTGAATCGACCATCTTAGAAAGGAAAAACCCGTGATTAAGTGAAAGTAGTAAGAGGAAAAAGTGAATTTCAGTGGGTTTCAGAAAAAGTATTGTGCGGAGTGTTTTATTTGAGCAAGGAACGGGAAAAAGTTCGAATAGATTGAAAAGCAAAGTGCTAGAGGTTTGTGAATTGTGCCAAATTGCTCAAAAAATGAGTGATCCTTTCCATACAAGAGAGAAGGAGGAAAGGAAGCTTACCACAGCCTGTAGTTACAGCTGTACAATTCTATCCTTCCAATAATGTATCCTTTTAAAACGCATTAGTAATGCAATTATAAATATTTATTAATTTAATTTTTATTTAATAACCAATTCACCATTTATAATTACATGCGACTTGTATCCTTTTGAAAACTATTACTATTACTAAATAACATAATTTTTTTTATGTTTCATTATATAATATTAGTTACTGCTATTTCATATTTATATACTATTTATTATTATATAACTATACATTTACTATCATAATATTCAATTTCCTTATTTTCAAGATACATATATCATTAGAAGGAATGCATCTGGGGATAACCTGAAGAAATAATTGCAAGCGGCACGGGTAGCCGGCCATTGTAGGTTTTCGAGGGTTGGATGCCTTCTTTCGACGAACCATCGGACCGTGGAAGCCCAAGAAGAAATTCGAAGGCCAAGCCACACAGCCATAGGCAGGACCTTGCTACCGATGGGGGAACCATACATACATACATACATACAACTGCAAGAAATTTCCAATTTGTTGATGTTTGACATGATTTCCCTAAGATCTTTATAGAAAAAGCGTTACAGAAAACCGTCACAGGTTCAAATCACATAATTCGAGATTATTTTTTTTTAAAACACAGATTTTTCTTCGGCAACCTTGCCCTCAACCCCTTTTTTATCGCATAACTTGAAACTATTAGAGCAAATGAAACCAAATTTGGCTTGGAAGGGTATTTGGGTACGATAAATAGTTCTATGAATATTTGGTACCCCTCCCTTCTTCTAGTTAGGAGATAGAAAGTGGGGAGGCGGCTCCTTTACAATTTTCAGCATAACTGGAAAAATAATACAGCAAATGGAACCAAATATGGCTTGGGAAGGTATTTGATTACGAGAAATGTTTCTATCATATTTTGAGAACCCTTCATTCTTCAAGTCGGAAAATCTTAAGGGAAGAGGGTGCTCGCATACAATTTTCAACATCACTCGGGAACTGACCCAGCAGAAACTGGAACGAAATTTGGCTTGGGAGGTTATTTGAGCACAAGGAATGTTTCTGTGAATATTTGGTACTACTGCCTCCTTCCAGTTGGGTGATAGGAAGGAGAGAGGGGAGCTCTTTAACAGTTTTTCACATAACTCGAGAGTCTATAAAGCAAAAGGAAACAATTTTGGCATGGGAAAGTATTTCTATACGTAAAATTGTTTTTTGCTTATTTGAGACCTCTTTTTCCTTCAATTGGGGATACTGTTAGGGAAAACGGTAGCTCACATACGATTGTTTTGCATAAACCAAGAACTTATCTAACAAATGGAACGCCAAATATTACATGGGAACAATCATACAATCGAGCAAATGGAACAGAATTGGACATGGGAGTGTATTTGAATATACGGAATTTTGGATCTCGCTTCTACCTCCTACATTCTACCAGGTAGGGGATACGTAGGAAGAGGGGCTCCGATATAAATTTTATAGCATAACTCAACAACCAATAAAGCAAACGAAATCAAATTTGGCATGAGAGGGTATTCGAGCACAAGAAATGTTTTTCCGGTGGTTTAGCACCCCTCTCTCCATTCAGTGGTACAATAAAAAGTGGGAAGAGGATCAGTCAAATTTTTTTTAATATTTCGATAACTAATCGAGAAAATGGAAAGAAATTTGCATGGGAGCATATTTGTGTACGGGCAATGTTTCTTCGATAGTTTGAGACCCCCTTTCTCCTGCCAGAGGGGAGATATAAAGTGGGCAAGGCCACCCAAGGCCACCCCATTACGGATAACGGAATGGGGGAGGGGTTCTCTCTCACAATTTGTATATTAATTCGAGAACGAATAGGTAAGATAAGTGTCCCGTGATGTTATTTAGCTACAAAATATGTTTCTAGGATAGTTTGATACACTTTCCACATTAAAAAAAAAGGACAGCGAAGATACCATATATAAAAAATATTTTTTGGCATAAGTTATAAACTTATGAAGCAAACAAATCCAGAGTTAAGAAAATGATTAAAACACGGATTAAAAAAAATTAATTAAGATTTCAGAATAGAAAAAAGTTGCAATTTTTTTTAGAAAAAACATTTTAATGATGGTGAAGTTGAATTTAAAATATTTTGCAAATATAAGTAAAGTTACATAACTATCACTAATTTCATTAATTTTTGGAAGGTGTAGCAAAGCACACTGGGTCAGCTTGTTTCATATAAAATCTGGCAAAATCCGGGCATTTGTTTTCAAAATTGAGGACCAAAAAATTCGGGCAATATCCGGATAAATTTTCTCAAAACTCAAAAATTACTCAATAAAAAAAAAAAAATTAAATAAAAAAAACTATTCAAATTTGTCAACGGATTTTAAATCGTATTTAAGGCATCCAAAAAACTTTTCATGTTTATTTTTATAAAACTTATTCGAACAATGTCGTTTTGCAGATATAAATAAAAAAAAATAACAACACAATTAATATTTTTGCTTAATTTTTTCAAGTCAATAAATCCGGGCATTTTTCAATGAAATTCGGACAATCTGACGGCCTCACAATAACTTTTGGGCATTCCATTTCTTAGAACTATTCGAGTTGTGTTTTTAAGTATGGGAGGTTATTTATTAAATAAAATGGTTTCATTTTTTCAAATTTATTTGCGGACCAATATGGATTAAATTCTTTTGAAAATCGTTTGAAATAATTCATTGATTTTTGGTTCCCCGTCTTAAAAATAAAATCAGCTTTTGAATGTAAGAAATCACTTTTTTTGTCAAAATTCGATTAAATTAGCTCGAACATTGTGAGTTCTGGGTCAAACTGTCAATTTATTTCAAACTTGAAAAAAACATGATTTGAAATTGAATGGATAATAAATCATGTAGTCAAGTCAAAGTCTTAAAATGTTAAAAAAATTACTTGAAATAGTTTGAGTTATGTCATATTTGACATCGATTATGTATTAAAAATTCTCCCCCATAGCTGAGTTTTGTTTTGGTATTATTTATGTTCCAAGCGTAATGAAAATTATTTAAAAATAGTTAGAATTTACTTAATCGTGTTTCATATTGCATCTGTACAGGATCTTTTCGCCTTAAAGTTGGAAGCACAGTTGGAAGGTTTATTCGCAGTTCACAGAATTCTTGAAATGATCACATAATTCACAACTTTTTTTTAAGATTTTTTCGTCGTTTTTCAAGTCATTTTTTTCCCGCAATATAAATTTAAATTTTTTAAACTTAAATTGATAAAAATATGATGCGAAAGGTAATGTTAGTTGATTTTTTGCAAGCAAAATGAAAAAAAAAACAATGAAATTCATGATTCATGAATAAAGCATTACAGAAAACCATTACAAAATTTGGGTGATAGGTAAAATAACAGACAGTCTGATATGTCGTCGAAAAACAGAGTTTCGCTTTTGTTATTGAAAATAAGCAAGGGATGTCATTTTTTAATGATTTTTCTTATATGAATGACAAGAAAATCTTATTTAATTCACAAACGGTTATAACGTTATATTTCCTGGAATTATTTTTTTTATCTACCTTTTCCATTCTCACCTGAGAAGTGAACTGGTTCCAGTGACAAACAACCCTAAGCAGATGAATCCAATTTTAGATATCGCTCGTTATGGAGCTCCTACAATGTTACCTATCATTCTGCAACAAAAGACAGAGATGAAATTAATTGTCCCAGATTTTGAAAGTCAAGGATGGGGGTTGCATTTCAGGCGCTTTTGTTACATCAAAATTGGATCCCATTGTTAAACGAGATTTGACTTCCCTCTTTTTTGAATGAAGCTAAATTTTTCATGCCGCTCTTTTGAGTTCAAAAGTCTTCTATAGGGAAACAAGAAAAGATGAAAATTTAACAGTAATTCATTTCAACATGGTGATAAAATTGAAAAGGAATTGGTGATTTCATTTCGTTCTAAATTACTTCAAATGAGAATCATGAAAACGGACAACTTGGAAATGTTCAATCCTTAAGTCGATTTGACTTAAAATTTCTTCAAACAATCGCTCAACCGTTTTGTTATCCACCTAGCTGCCCATTTATTTCATACATTGTGGCTATCAAGTCAAACGTGACTTTTGCCTGGGATGAACACAAAATTTTCCTACATTCCAACCATTCGCATGCAAACAGAAATGTATGGCGGTGCACCAGCAATCCTGCTAATTGTCCAACTAATGTACTGTAACACACTATTCACACCAAAACATGTTCGGATTTGCTCTCACACCCTATTTTGACAAATAGTTAGCACAGAAACATCATCGCCATCATGAGCCACTTCTAATGTGTGATTCGAAAGCTGCTTTTGCCTGTGTGCATGCATTCGAGTGCATACGAGTGTGAGTGGGTGTTGGCAGAAATTTCCACCATAATTTCATAATTTTCCAGACGGTAGAACTGACTGGAGCCATTTGAACGAACAAACGAACGAAATGGATGTGTTTTATGGGTGCTGCAATTTTATTTAAGGTGGGTTAGGAGGAAAACTGGGGGAAAGTTGCTGGATCCAGGCAGCTAGATAGGTATCTCTGGGAAGATTTTCTTTGTTCGTGAGCAACTGCAAAACAGCAGCCATCTGATGCACAGCGATGATGGACGAGAATTGAATTTCAATCATCCTCTATTCATCTGCTTTAGTTTAACATGCATTAAAGTTGTTACCGGTGTAGAACAATGGATCATACGATTTTGTTGGATTAATTTTTACCGAAAGATTTAAAAATTTAAAAGTTTTTCAATTATTTCCAAAATTTTAAAAAATTCAGAATTATATACAAAATTTAAAAAATTTCATAAATTTTATAAATTTTAAAATTTTTTCCAAAATTTTCCAAAATTTTACAATATTTTATAAAATTTTGAACAAACTTACAAAATTTTACAAAATTTTGTAAATTTTTTTAAAATTTTGTGAAATTTGTAAAATTGTGTAAAATTTTGTTAAATTTTGTAAAATTTTGTAAAATTTTGTAAAATTTTGAAAAATTTTGTAAAATTTTGTAAAATTTTGTAAAATTTTGTAAATTTTTGTAAAATTTTGTTAAATTTTGTAAAATTTTGTAAAATTTTAAAAAAATTTGTAAAATTTTGTAAAATTTTGTCAAATTTTGTCAAATTTTGTCAAATTTTGTAAAATTTTGTAAAATTTTGTAAAATTTTGTAAAATTTTGTAAAATTTTGTAAAATTTTGTAAAATTTTGTAAAATTTTGTAAAATTTTGTAAAATTTTGTAAAATTTTGTAAAATTTTGTAAAATTTTGTAAAATTTTGTAAAATTTTGTATAATTTTGTGAAATTTTGTAAAATTTTTTAAAATTTTGTAAAATTTTGTAAAATTTTGTAAATTTTTTTAAAATTTTGTAAAATTTTGTAAAATTTTGTAAAACTTTGTAAAATTTTGTAAAATTTTGAAAAATTTTGTAAAATTTTGTAAAATTTTGTAAAATTTTGTAAAATTTTGTAAAATTTTGTAAAATTTTGTAAAATTTTGTAAAATTTTGTAAAATTTGGTAAAATCTTGTAAAATTTATAAAATTTTGAAAAATTTTGTAAAATTTTGTAAAGTTTTGTACAGTTTTGTAAAATTTTTTAAAATTTGGTACAGATTTGTAAAATTTTGAAACATTTTGTTAAATTTTGTAAAACTTTGTAAAATTTTAAAAAAATTTGTAAAATTTTGTAAAATTTTGTAAAATTTTTCTTAAATTTTGTAAAATTTTGTAAAATTTTGTCAAATTTTGTCAAATTTTGTCAAATTTTGTAAAATTTTGTAAAATTTTGTAAAATTTTGTAAAATTTTGTAAAATTTTGTAAAATTTTGTAAAATTTTGTAAAATTTTGTAAAATTTTGTAAAATTTTTTAAAATTTTGTAAAAGTTTGAAAAATTTTGTAAAGTTTTGAAAAGTTTTGTAAAATTTTGAAAAGTTTTGTACAATTTTGGAAAAAATTTTAAAATTTGGTACAGTTTTGTAAAATTTTGTAACATTTTGTTAAATTTTGTAAAATTATGTAAAATTAAAAAAAAAATTGTAAAATTTTGTAAAATTTTGTAAAATTTTGTAAAATTTTGTCAAATTTTGTGAAATTTTGAAAAATTTTGTAAAATTTTGTAAAATTTTGTAAAATTTTGTAAAATTTTGTAAAATTTTGTAAAATTTTGTAAAATTTTGTGAAATTTGTAAAATTGTGTAAAATTTTGTAAAATTTTGTAAAATTTTGTAAAATTTTGTAAAATTTTGTAAAGTTTTGTAAAATTTTGTAAAATTTTGTAAAATTTTGTAAAATTTTGTAAAATTTTGTAAAATTTTGTAAAATTTTGTAAAATTTTGTAAAATTTTGTAAAATTTTGTAAAATTTTGTAAAATTTTGTAAAATTTTGTAAAATTTTGTAAAATTTTGTAAAATTTTGTAAAATTTTGTAAAATTTTGTAAAATTTTGTAAAATTTTGTGAAATTGTGTAAAATTTTGTAAATTTTTGTCACATTTTATTAAATTTTGTAAAATTTTGTCAAATTTTGTCAAATTTTGTAAAAATTTTTAAAATTGTAAAATTTGTAAAATTTTGTAAAATTTTGTAAAATTTGTAAAATTTTGTAAAATTTTGTAAAATTTTGTAAAATTTTGTAAAATTTTGAAAAATTTTGTAAAATTTTGTAAAATTTTGTGAAATTTTGTAAAATTTTGTAAAATTTTGTCAAATTTTGTAAAATTTTGTAAAATTTTGTAAAATTTTGTAAAATTTTGTAAAATTTTGTAAAATTTTGTAAAATTTTTTAAAATTTTGTAAAATTTTGTAAAATTTTGTAAAATTTTGTAAAATTTTGTAAAGTTTTGAAAAATTTTGTAAAATTTTGTAAAGTTTTGTACAGTTTAGTAAAATTTTTTAAAATTTGGTACAGTTATTTAAGAGGAGAAATCACCGTGAATTTGTTTTATGAAATGAATTTGCGGCTTTATCGGTGAGGGTTAAAGAGTTGAAATGAAAGACGGATAGAAGATCAGAAGAAAATTCTAAGGTGGTGAAAAGAGCGAAGAGCATTTGAAATAGAAGCTTGACCACATACTAAATTCTTTGTCCCACACCAATTAACTGTATTGAAGAAGTAGTACCCAATAGAGAAGGCACTACGTTTTTCGATACAGTTAATTATGGATGGTTCGACCGCCATGTGAGTGTGCACATGTGCCGAACGGACAAAAAATTTAGCATGTGGTTGCTCTGTTAAGTCTTCTATTGTGCGATATCGTTCCATCGATGGCTAGGTAGATTTCTTATTTTCGTTTTGTGCGGATGTTCCAACTGGATTGAGTTGTCGCATACGGTCAACGGTCAGAAATCTTGGCCTAACTATTTTCGATTATCGGAACGATGTTTTGTAATTGATTTTTATAGCCGAATTATTTTTATTATTTAAGAGGAGAAATCACCGTGAATTTGTTTTATGAAATGAATTTGCGGCTTTATCGGTGAGGGTTAAAGAGTTGAAATGAAAGACGGATAGAAGATCAGAAGAAAATTCTAAGGTGGTGAAAAGAGCGAAGAGCATTTGAAATAGAAGCTTGACCACATACTAAATTCTTTGTCCCACACCAATTAACTGTATTGAAGAAGTAGTACCCAATAGAGAAGGCACTACGTTTTTCGATACAGTTAATTATGGATGGTTCGACCGCCATGTGAGTGTGCACATGTGCCGAACGGACAAAAAATTTAGCATGTGGTTGCTCTGTTAAGTCTTCTATTGTGCGATATCGTTCCATCGATGGCTAGGTAGATTTCTTATTTTCGTTTTGTGCGGATGTTCCAACTGGATTGAGTTGTCGCATACGGTCAACGGTCAGAAATCTTGGCCTAACTATTTTCGATTATCGGAACGATGTTTTGTAATTGATTTTTATAGCCGAATTATTTTTATTATTTAAGAGGAGAAATCACCGTGAATTTGTTTTATGAAATGAATTTGCGGCTTTATCGGTGAGGGTTAAAGAGTTGAAATGAAAGACGGATAGAAGATCAGAAGAAAATTCTAAGGTGGTGAAAAGAGCGAAGAGCATTTGAAATAGAAGCTTGACCACATACTAAATTCTTTGTCCCACACCAATTAACTGTATTGAAGAAGTAGTACCCAATAGAGAAGGCACTACGTTTTTCGATACAGTTAATTATGGATGGTTCGACCGCCATGTGAGTGTGCACATGTGCCGAACGGACAAAAAATTTAGCATGTGGTTGCTCTGTTAAGTCTTCTATTGTGCGATATCGTTCCATCGATGGCTAGGTAGATTTCTTATTTTCGTTTTGTGCGGATGTTCCAACTGGATTGAGTTGTCGCATACGGTCAACGGTCAGAAATCTTGGCCTAACTATTTTCGATTATCGGAACGATGTTTTGTAATTGATTTTTATAGCCGAATTATTTTTATTATTTAAGAGGAGAAATCACCGTGAATTTGTTTTATGGAATGAATTTGCGGCTTTATCGGTGAGGGTTAAAGAGTTGAAATGAAAGACGGATAGAAGATCAGAAGAAAATTCTAAGGTGGTGAAAAGAGCGAAGAGCATTTGAAATAGAAGCTTGACCACATACTAAATTCTTTGTCCCACACCAATTAACTGTATTGAAGAAGTAGTACCCAATAGAGAAGGCACTACGTTTTTCGATACAGTTAATTATGGATGGTTCGACCGCCATGTGAGTGTGCACATGTGCCGAACGGACAAAAAATTTAGCATGTGGTTGCTCTGTTAAGTCTTCTATTGTGCGATATCGTTCCATCGATGGCTAGGTAGATTTCTTATTTTCGTTTTGTGCGGATGTTCCAACTGGATTGAGTTGTCGCATACGGTCAACGGTCAGAAATCTTGGCCTAACTATTTTCGATTATCGGAACGATGTTTTGTAATTGATTTTTATAGCCGAATTATTTTTATTATTTAAGAGGAGAAATCACCGTGAATTTGTTTTATGAAATGAATTTGCGGCTTTATCGGTGAGGGTTAAAGAGTTGAAATGAAAGACGGATAGAAGATCAGAAGAAAATTCTAAGGTGGTGAAAAGAGCGAAGAGCATTTGAAATAGAAGCTTGACCACATACTAAATTCTTTGTCCCACACCAATTAACTGTATTGAAGAAGTAGTACCCAATAGAGAAGGCACTACGTTTTTCGATACAGTTAATTATGGATGGTTCGACCGCCATGTGAGTGTGCACATGTGCCGAACGGACAAGCTTCTATTTCAAATGCTCTTCGCTCTTTTCACCACCTTAGAATTTTCTTCTGATCTTCTATCCGTCTTTCATTTCAACTCTTTAACCCTCACCGATAAAGCCGCAAATTCATTTCATAAAACAAATTCACGGTGATTTCTCCTCTTAAATAATAAAAATAATTCGGCTATAAAAATCAATTACAAAACATCGTTCCGATAATCGAAAATAGTTAGGCCAAGATTTCTGACCGTTGACCGTATGCGACAACTCAATCCAGTTGGAACATCCGCACAAAACGAAAATAAGAAATCTACCTAGCCATCGATGGAACGATATCGCACAATAGAAGACTTAACAGAGCAACCACATGCTAAATTTTTTGTCCGTTCGGCACATGTGCACACTCACATGGCGGTCGAACCATCCATAATTAACTGTATCGAAAAACGTAGTGCCTTCTCTATTGGGTACTACTTCTTCAATACAGTTAATTGGTGTGGGACAAAGAATTTAGTATGTGGTCAAGCTTCTATTTCAAATGCTCTTCGCTCTTTTCACCACCTTAGAATTTTCTTCTGATCTTCTATCCGTCTTTCATTTCAACTCTTTAACCCTCACCGATAAAGCCGCAAATTCATTTCATAAAACAAATTCACGGTGATTTCTCCTCTTAAATAATAAAAATAATTCGGCTATAAAAATCAATTACAAAACATCGTTCCGATAATCGAAAATAGTTAGGCCAAGATTTCTGACCGTTGACCGTATGCGACAACTCAATCCAGTTGGAACATCCGCACAAAACGAAAATAAGAAATCTACCTAGCCATCGATGGAACGATATCGCACAATAGAAGACTTAACAGAGCAACCACATGCTAAATTTTTTGTCCGTTCGGCACATGTGCACACTCACATGGCGGTCGAACCATCCATAATTAACTGTATCGAAAAACGTAGTGCCTTCTCTATTGGGTACTACTTCTTCAATACAGTTAATTGGTGTGGGACAAAGAATTTAGTATGTGGTCAAGCTTCTATTTCAAATGCTCTTCGCTCTTTTCACCACCTTAGAATTTTCTTCTGATCTTCTATCCGTCTTTCATTTCAACTCTTTAACCCTCACCGATAAAGCCGCAAATTCATTTCATAAAATTTGGTACAGTTTTGTAAAATTTTGAAACATTTTGTTAAATTTTGTAAAATTTTGTAAAATTTTAAAAAAATTTGTAAAATTTTGTAAAATTTTGTAAAATTTTGTCAAATTTTGTCAAATTTTGTGAAATTTTGTCAAATTTTGTGAAATTTTGTAAAATTTTGTAAAATTTTGTAAAATTTTGTAAAATTTTGTAAAATTTTGTAAAGTTTTGTAAAATTTTGTAAAATTTTGTAAAATTTTGTAAAATTGTGTAAAATTTTTTAAAATTGTAAAATTTGTAAAATTTTGTAAAATTTTGTAAAATTTTGTAAAATTTTGTAAAATTTTGTAAAATTTTGTAAAATTTTGTAAAATTTTGTAAAACTTTGTCAAATTTTGTCAAATTTTGTAAATTTTTTTAAAATTTTGTAAAATTTTGTAAAATTTTGGAAAATTTTGTAAAATTTTGTAAAATTTTGTAAAATCTTGTAAAATCTTTAAAATTTTGTAAAATTTTGTAAAATCTTGTAAAATTTATAAAATTTTGTAAAATTTTGTAAAATTTTGTAAAATTTTGTAAAATTTTGTTCAATTTTGTTAAATTTTGTTCAATTTTGTAAAATTTTCAAAAAATTTATAAAAAAATTTGTAAAATTTTGTAAAATTTTGTAAAATTTTGTAAAATTTTGAAAAATTTTGTAAAATTTTGTAAAATTTTGTAAAATTTTGTAAAATTTTGTAAAATTTTGTAAAATTTTGTAAAATTTTGTAAAATTTTGTAAAATTCTGTAAAATTTCGTAATATTTTGTTAAATTTCGTAAAATTTTGTAAAATTTTGTAAAATTTTGTAAAATTTTGTAAAATTTTGTAAAATTTTGTAAAATATGGTAAAGTTTTGTAAAATTTTGAAAAACTTTGTAAAATTTTGTTGAATTTTGTAATGCTTTGCTAAATTTTGTAAAATTTTGCAAAACTTTGTAAAATTTTGTAAAATTTTGTAAAATTTTGTAAAATTTTGTAAAATTTTGTAAAATTTTGTAAAATTTTGTAAAATTTTGTAAAATTTTGTAAAATTTTGTAAAATTTTGTAAAATTTTGTAAAATTTTGTAAAATTTTGTAAGTTTTGAAAAATTTTGTCAAATTCTATAAAAATTTGTAAAATTTTGTAAAATTTTGTAAAATTTTGTAAAATTTTGTAAAATTTTGTAAAATTTTGTAAAATTTTGTAAAATTTTGTAAAATTTTGTAAAATTTTGTAAAATTTTTAAAATTTTGTAAAATTTTGTCAAATTTTGTAAAATTTTGTAAAAATTTGTAAAACTTTGTAAAATTTTGTAAAATTTTGTAAAATTTTGTAAAATTTTGTAAAATTATGTAAAATTTTTTAAAATTTGTCAAATTTTGTAAAATTTTGTAAAATTTTGTAAAATTTTGTAAAATTTTGTAAAATTTTGTAAAATTTTGTAAAATTTTGTAAAATTTTGTAAAATTTTGTAAAATTTTGTAAAATTTTGTAAAATTTTGTAAAAGTTTGTAAAATTTTGTAAAATTTTGTAAAATTTTGTAAAATTTTGTAAAATTTTGTAAAATTTTGTAAAATTTTGTAAAATTTTGTAAAATTTTGTAAAATTTTGTAAAATTTTGTAAAATTTTGTAAAATTTTGTAAAATTTTGTAAAATTTTGTAAAATTTTGTAAAATTTTGTAAAATTTTGTAAAATTTTGTAAAATTTTGTAAAATTTTGTAGAAATTTGTGAAATTTTGTAAAATTATGTGAAATTTAGTAAAATTTTGTAAATTTCGTAAAATTTTGTAATTTTTAAATCTTTGTTAAATTTTTTAAAAATTTTGTAAATTTTTTCAAAATTTTGTAAAATTTTGTAAAATTTTGTCAAATTTTGTAAAATTTTGTAAAATTTTGTAAAATTTTGTAAAATTTTGTAAAATTTTGTAAAATTTTGTAAAATTTTGTAAAATTTTTCAAAATTTTGTGAAATTTTGTAAATTTTTTTTAAATTTTTGTAAAATTTTGTAAAATTTTGAAAAATTTTGTTAAATTTTGTAAAATCTAGTAAATTTTTGTAAATTTTTTTTAAAATTTTTTAAAATTTTGTAAAATTTTGTAAAATTTCGTAAAATTTGTGAAATTTTGTAAAATTCTGAAATTTTTTTAAAATTTTGCAAAATTTATAAAACTTTAAAAATTTTAAAATTTTTTTTAATTTTAAAAATTTTGTTAAATTTTGTAGAATATTTTTAAACTTTGTAAATTTATTTATGTTTCCGAACTTATTTTTTTCTAAATTTGAACAGTTTTTAAAAAATTCGAATTATTTTCAAATTTATATGGTCTTCATCATTATTCAGTTAGTTTGAAAATGTTATGTTTTTAAATTTTGTATGAAATTTACTTTTTAAACTGTGAAATTCAAACAAATTTTGTTAGAATTAAAAAAAAAACCAAGGATTGTTATTTAATTTTTTCCTGTTTAACAGCAATTCAAAATCAGTCAGTCAAACAGCACAGATAAACATCTGCCAACATTCGCACATAAATTTTTACGAAGAACCCATAAAAGTGAATCATTTTCATTCCCTGTAAATCAACTTTCAAGCATAACAACGAAGTAGAGGCAAAAAACTTAGTAAATTCTATTTGCATGTCTCAAAGTTAAGCATTGCTTTCGCATTTAAAACGGTTATGAACATCGCTGGCATTCACCAGTGAAGCAGTGTGTTGTAAAAAACTTACTCGATTGCCATGAGAAAAATCTTTAAGGAACAAGAAAAAAAAACTGAACGCTTTCGGTGATGCGGAATTTAAAGTTTATTCAAACTTTGCAAGTTAACAGTCATCTAAACTGCTTGAAAAAAAATGAGGAAAAAATTCCATCGGAAAATATACAGTTGTGAAAATTTAATGGTAAAAAACTCTCTTGGATATTAACCGTTTACCGTACTAAAAATTTTGGTTCCACAAACTTTTTTCAAATTCCGTATAGACTTGAGCGTCGAAGATTGATCTCCAAAATTGAACCAACTAGCTGAAAATTTTCAAGGTGTTTTTCGAAAAGCTCTGAAACAATGCGTAGATGTTCCAAGACTACAATTGATCCGAGATATAATTTCACTCTATGGAGCCGCCTTTTGAAAAACCACTGAAAACGACACAAAAATTTCAATATTTCTGTACTAGTTCTAAGTTTTGGGGTGCTTAGGATTAATACTCTTTTCCCGATTATGAAAAATTTCTTGATATCCGTTTATTGTCGAAGTGGTGGCTCCAGACACTATCTCTATATGCCATTGTTATTATAGAAAAGATAGCTTCAACCAATATTTCCCTTAAAGACTACACTTCATTATTTAAAAACTTTTAAAAATTCATGAAAATGATTTGAATTTATGTTGTTTTTTGTACAATGAGAAGATTTTACATACAATCTTTTTAAAAGTAGTGAAAAAAGATAATCTTAATAGTAGTTTAGTTGAAATTTTTCTAAGACTCTCTGGAGCCACCTATAGAAGACTATATTTAACTTGAAAATTGTGCCTTGGTCAAAATGTTCTTACGTTATAAAAACTGCCATAAATTACTTGAACTCATAAACTTTACAATCATGTTCAGTACTGTTGCCAAAATAGGCTTTGAAAGAGTGTAAGAAAGTTATTCAAGGTCTCAAAACATCCTTCCATTTTCCTTCTCTTTAAGAGAAAATTTTTTAAGATCTTTTTCTCTAGCCTTGAAGAGAAAGAAAAAAGCATTTTCCTATTACTGAAAGCAATCATTTTGCCTCAAACGGGAAAAAAGAATCCGACCTCCATTCACGCTTTCAAAACCAAACGCCATTATCGATTATAAGATTAAAAAGCGTGGAAAATTGCGTCGTCTCTATTGCTTGACACCCGGCCGCTTTCTTTTTCAGTTCTGAGTCTTCCAGAGCATCGAAGGAGAAAAAAAGAACTTTCCCACGTTTGGAACATATTTATTTTGGACCGAAAAACTTCCCTCGTTCTGTTGACATACTCTGAGCATTTTTTTTTCTCGTAGCGTAGCACTTCTATTTGATGGAGGCATAAAAACATTGCCATTTGAAGCAACACCACCACTTAGACGCGAGACCCTAGCCAGACGCCTCAGATTGAAAAGTGCAAAGCACTTTCTTAAAGTTGTTTCTTAAGTTGTTGTTGTTCTGCTCTTCAGACACTTAAGTCGCTTTTTCTTTTGCTTTCCCCCCCCCCCCCCCCCCCCCCCCGTCTTGGTTTACGTAAGGCTATTCCACTAATGAAGCAATTATCGCCTTTGGGAGGGAATTTGATAGAACTTCCTCGAAAGTTGGTACTTAAGGCAATTGAGTTCCGTTGGTGTTTTTTTTCTCGGTCATCAATCTGTGGTATTAGGGGAAGTTTTTCCCTGTAATTTGCCAGCGTTTGAAAAACTTAATTAATGATTGATGGTAAGTACGTGGGCACAAAACTTCAACGTACGATCGGATGCATGTTCGTCAGAATTTCCAAGTCGTACGATGAGACTATTATTATTTTTTTCGAACAAACTAGCATCCCGGAGCATATTGTGAAAATACAGTCTGTGTGCGAGGAGCAAAACATTGTCATTCCCCCAGGCTCCGGCTCCATTAAACTTCGATAGGATGTTCGGTTTGCTGTCTATCTCTCTCAGAAGATGTTGAGACTTTTAGCGAACTTTAGCCCCGGGAGTTTGCCGGAACTGGTTTACGTTTTACTATCAACCGGCGGCGGTGGTGCTTTGACGTTGCGGTGATTGCGCGCCTTCGCCTTTGAAGAAGCCGAGCAGCTCCGTCTTCTTAAACAATGTTAACACCTCCGAAAAGACAGAGAGAGCTGAAACATGTTGCTGCTGATGCACAGCTTCCGGCTGCGGTTTTGCTGCGTGGTTTCCAAGTGTGGTTTCGCGAGTGAAATTTACGCATATTCTGGTAGCCGCAAGCTATGTCAGCATATACCGATAGTCTCTGGAGCCACTGCCTAGACAATAAGATGATGTCGAGGAATTTTAGAAATTAGAAAATTCAGTTTTTGTATGAAGGTTTAGCAGGATAAATGTATTACTAAAATTTAGCAAATAAATATCCCATCCATTATAACTGTTGCATTCTTCAAGTAGTGGCTCCAGAGAGTTGATGAGCAATTGCTGTTTAACACGTTCGTCGCCACGGCACCCATATTCGGGTGACGGGTGTGTTTCCTGGGGGGCCCCATCACATCAAAAAGCAGGTGACGCTCTCTTATTCAAGTAAGCCGCTCAGTTTAGCCATACGTTGCAAATCTGGGAACTCTCCCTCTTTTCTTTCTCGCTCCCAGGATTTCTTTGCGCCTGGCTGGTAAAACTACCAAAATGAGCGTGGCGACGAACGTGTTAATAGGCATTAATAACTGTTGGAAAATATTTCATTCCTACAATTTGTGTCAGAAATAATCAATGGTTTATTTATATTTAGAGTTCAACATCAATTAAAGAGCAATTAAAAAAAATCCATCAATAAAAAATTTTTCCAATTCAGTCCATTTCAATTAAATTCTAGAAAAATGATGCTGATGTAAGGAAACATTATACATGTTTTTGAAATTTGAATAAGAAATTTTGTGATTTTCAATTCGCATGCCATAGTAGACTGAGTTGATTTGCGGTCATTTTTGAATTTCTCAAACCCTGGGGTCTTAAATCTTAAAGTTTAAATTTTACTCATGCAAATGTTACCTAAAAATTCTGCATAAAATCATGGATGAGTTTTCAACCAAAACGAAGCTTTTAAAACCCTAGGGTTTGAGAAATTCAAAAATGACTCCAAATCGACTCAGTCTTATGCCATAGACTTCTCGCAGACTCTGGTGACGCAATTTTCCATGATTGTTAATCGTTTAATAGAAAATGGCGAATGTTGATGAAAGTGTAAATGGAGGTTGGGGTTTTCTTAGGAGGAAAATGTTTGCTTTCAGTAATGGGAAAATGTTTTTTTTTTTCTCTCACATATTTATCTCTTCTCTTATATATAAAGATGAGTTTAATTAAATTTATTAAACAATTGAAATTCAGTTTTATTGCCTAGACAGCGTTTCAAACCAAATTTCAACATAATTTAAAAGCAAATACTTTAAAAAAAGAGCAGCACCTGAAGTTTCTAACTTTAGTTCAAAGATGTTTTAAAAATATTTTCTTGAGATGGATCTCAATATTTGTTTTCCAAGATCTGAAAATTTTAACTCTGTTTTTATAAGCTTCAAAGAATTCATAATGATGTCAACATGTATGTTTTAATGATATGGACTTCCAGTCTTTTCCCTCTTGCAATGTAAGAAGTGATCACGAACTACTATTAAATCATTTTTTGTATCTAAATTACGCAACATATCGCTTTATTTGTCTGATAAGTTTTGAAATTATGCCAAATATGATATCTTCTTTCCAACTCTACTCAGAAATAAGGAAGGGTTTCAAATTGTTCGTATGCAAACAATCTCTCTTCCTTTTGCTTGATAAATTCTCGATTCATGCCAACATACTTGTATGGAAGCCCTGATTGGTTTGATAAGTTTTAAAGCTATTCAACGCAATTCATATGGAACTCCCTTTGTTCCTCTCATCTTAAGACTGCAATGCAAAGAGGTTTGTTACACTCATAGACACATATCTCGTACCTAAATACCTTCCCATGTTAAAACACTGTTATTTAATAATTTTTTCACCATATACTAAATTTGTAGACATGACTCATTACAACTTGAAGTGGTCCCAAACAGCATCTGGCGACTTTTTTATACTGTAAATCACTATATTTTATTTGTTTAAGCAAAAAGTGCAAATAAAATTCATATGGATAAGCTGTAACCCAGTGAAATAAGGGAAAGAATGATTTTTAAAAGTGAAAAAAATATATTTAAATTTTGTTATTCAACTGAATCAAAGCAATTTTCTCTCTTTTGTGATAAGGGTGAAAATTTAAATATTTCAACTAACTGACCTTATCTTTTCATTAGGAATCGATTGCGTGTAATTTTTCAAAAAAAAAAAAAAAAATAATGGATTGAAAAAAATCTGTTCATGCTTCGATGGTGGTATGAATATTTCCAAGAAATTCATACAAAGACCACAAAAGAAACTTTAAAATGTAGATGAGAAGGCTAACAGTTATCAAAGTTTCTTTTGCTTTTATTTTTTAATTTCAATCTTCATTTCAATTCAGATACATATCCAGGTAAAAATCCTTAAAACAAATCCATTTTCGTTTGTTGCATAACTAAAGCAGTTCCAAACAAACTCTTGTTGAACTTAAAATATGCAAACATGTTGACAAAAAGATATTTCTAAGTTAAAATTTGTCCCAATTATTGAAGAAAGTCGAAAACCCAATGCTTGGAAATGAATTTAATACGTGTTCCTGTTTGTTTTATCAAATTTCATTGATATATCTGCAGTTTTTTTTGCAATTAAAGTAAACGTTTGATACTCCACTTTTACTGAATGCTGTTTTAAGCAAAAGACCATCATTTACAAAGACACTTTTTATTTGAATATCCACTCCAGATTCAACACGGTATTTCAGACCTTTCTTATAAAATGCTGAATCATTTTCGAGAGGAAATTCCTAAAAGGTAGGTGTTTCATGGCTAAAAGGCGCGTTTGAACTTGTTTCACAAATTGAAATGACAGGAGTTAATAGTATTTTCAACACTTCCGGTCATATTCAAATTTATCAAAAAAAATTCTGCTCCTACTGGCACATCAATCGCAAAAAAAGTCTCTTCTATGTAGCCAAAATACGTAAAACAACAAAACACTTTTTATGTTAATTAGGTACGTACTTGAATTGTTTGTGAACAAACAGTACAGTGTTTTTCGGTGAATGGTTAAAAAAAAAGTGGTGTTCATTTCGTCAGATTGTTGGTATGGGCCCAACAATTGTAATAGATGAAGAAATAATTTATGCATTTTTTTTATACATGTTAAACGTTTGCACTTGCTCTAGTGTACCTTCTCAACTGAAATTCTTCCGGAAAATGCAAATCCTCACTTTTTACAATCTATTTTAAAGGACAGGCTCTTGTTCAGTTCATGCGTTTGTTCATTTTCATCAGATTTTGTTGTGGTTCTGAAAAATTAATAGGTACATATTATTATTTTGTCTGCTATCGATAGGAATCTAGGCGTATTGTTTGAAAATCTTCTCACTTTCTTTTTTTTCAAACGTCCGCAAAGATACCTTTATCAGTATTATATTGATATTTTTTAGGCAAAAAATGCTGCTTTAATTAACACGGAATCAAAATAGTTTTAATTTTTGAAATCGTTTAAATGGTTTTGCTTCGGTCGGCAAAATATCAATCTGGGTCACATCTAGGCCGCATTCATTAATATGTGCTGCATAAATGTGCTGGGAATCATAAAGAAAAATATCACATCTAGGCTTCATAGCGCCATCACGTGCATTGACAGTATGCCTGGTTGAGAAATACGCGCCCAAATGTTCCCACTAATCAGTATGCTATGCCATGGTTACTATTCTCTCGCGACGTTTGCTCGCGACGCCTTGACCATGGAGACGAAAAACAAACCGACCGGCGCCCAAAGGAAAGAAAACTTCTAAAAAATGGAAGCCATGACTTTAATTTGATTCAAATTTATACAAATTTAATTATTAAGGACAATTGATGCGACTTTTTGCTATTTTTATTCGATATAAAACGATTCGCATGCCTACAGAATATTCTAAAAATAATTTCATTTGCCATTTCAGAGGAGTAGTACTACAAACACCGTTACAAGAGATTTTTATATAATAGATATGCACCTTATGCAAATCCACACCGCTTAACCAATCAGCTTGAAATTTGATACAGTGATGTAAATGGACATGAGAAAGGTCGAGGTAATAGTTTTGAGCCCTCCCACCCATGAAAAGGGACCCTCCCATACAACTTCCGGTTTTATTCCCACGAATCAAAAGTCATGGCACCCATTTTGTCCACCGATTTTCGTTTCCTTTGGCGGGGTTGTTTTTATCATCACTATGTGCCAGGCATTAGAAACAACCATCCAGAGTTCAGAGTTCACGTGTACTGGAAAGCAAATCATAGCTTGCTGAGCATAAAAAAATTGAAAGGAGAAATTTTGGCGGGTGTTTTTTCCTTCTACTGTTCAAAGCACGTGGTACCGGTGCGAGGCATTTGATTGCAATAATGAGCCTTTATTAAGGATTTAAAAAACCACTCGCCTGTTAGAAGTATATTGAGAAGAAGAGTGGTTGAGAATTTACTAGAATTAGCAGTGTGTAAAGTATGGATACATTAATTCATGTTCATTATGAATTGACTTCTTCAGTTGAAGAACTATTTGGACTAAAAATTAATGTTCCAGCTTTTAGGAACCAACCATTTTCATATTTTCGGAACTTCTCATAGGGAAACAATTAATAAAACTGAAGGTTGTAAGTTCAAAGCTGCGATCTCAACACTTCGATTGCCGTGTAGGAATTTAATTTACAATAGGAATTAGACAATTAAACGTTCATTTTATGCCAAAAAATTAAAACCAAAACCAACGCACGAGACTTTTAGTAATTTAATCTGAAGTTTTTAGTATTGTTCAATTCAATTTCATTTGTAAATTTTTAAATTTTATATTATAATTGATCATCGATGTATTCAATTCTACCATCTTATTATAAGAACATAAAAAGCACATTGAAAATATGCAGAGGAAGTCTTTTATGACGTTTCAGCGGAAATCTATTCAGAAATTTCTAAGTACAAAATAAAACTGAAAATTTTACGGGTAAATCTTGAAAAGAGGTCGTTAACAGTTATTTACAAGCTTAATACATTGGATTTTCACTAGATAACCCATGGAAAAGATAAAAAAAAATGATGAAAAAAAGGGTTATTCAATTCAAGCTTCCTGGAAAAATGGTGGGTGTAAAATAAGGTTGTCAGAATTGTCGTATCGGGACCGGACAAATCCAGCCAATTTTATCAAAAAACCTGGCAAAATCCAGCATTTCATTTCAAAATGTTCAAACCGATATCTTGGCAATATCCGGGCAAACTTGGTCAAAACCGCTGAATTATTCAGTAAAAATAACGAAAAATATACTTGCAATATTTGTTTTTCAATAAACCGCATCAGCAGATTTTAAATTGTTTTAAAGCTTCCGAACACGAGTCATGATCATTTCTAAACTTGCTTCTTCTTTTTGAACGTAAAAATGAAAAAAAAAAATATAATAATTCTAAAATCTCAGTTTATGCTACGTTTTAAAAATGATGTGAATAAACTCGAGCAAAATCTGGGCTTTTTGCAACAAAATCCGGGAAACCGAGCCAGACCGGATTTACCTCAAATTTTGATTCAAATCTTCTAGCAAATCCGGATAAATCTGGGCAACCTTCGATTAAAATGTTTTTCGTTATAGAATTGATAAGCATTCAAGGGAAATTATTTCAAATTTCTATTAGCAAACCTAAAAACTATTAGTTATTCAATAATATGAAAACGATAAACTTTGCTGATAATACCAATTAAAACTTTAAGAAGACTAACAAAACTTACAAACCTCACATGGCCAATTTGTTATTTTTTTTTTCGATTATAGTCGTTTTACCATCTTTATGGCATTCGCGACTTTATCAACGTTGCAGTTGGCGGATCGTTATTGAAAAGCTATCCGGTACAACTGTATTCGATGTTTACTCTTGGGCTCGAACTCGCAGACATCGGCTCAGGAGACAACCGATGTCTGCGAGTTCGAGCCCAAGAGCCGAATAATTTGTTATGATGATGAACAAAAAGCTTTCAAAATTTCAAAAAGTCAAACGACTCATTTCGATTTGTATATGTGAACCCGAGCAAGGACGGGTGAAATCAACTAGTTTTCATATATTTTCAAAAAATGAAAAATTTCAAGAAGTTTAATAAAGAAATATTTTCTAAACAATTTTGATCATATTTATTGATACAGTTTTTCTATTTTGAAATTTGTTAATATTGAAAAGCAAAGTTTGGGCATTTTAAATTTTGAGAGTGTTTTGGTTTTCTAGACCATTTTCTATCAATTTTCATTTCTAGAAAATTTTGAGAAATGATCTCAGCAAAAAATTTTCAGGAAATTTGGGATAATTTGAGACAAAGTTATAAAAAATGTTAAATATACATATATATATATATATATATATATATATATATATATATATATATATATATATATATATATATATATACATATATATATATATATATATATATATATATATATATATATATATATATATATATATATATATATATATATATATATATATATATATATATATATATATATATATATATATATATATATATATATACATATATATATATATATATATATATATATATATATATATATATATATATATATATATATATATATATGTACAGACCCCGTTCGATTTTGGCAACACGCCCGTACATTTTGTGTTGCCAAAATCGAATGTTGCCAAAATCGAACAGTTTTTTTTCTTAATCTTTTTTCAGTTATTTTTACAAAATAACTATTATGATTATCAAACACGTTATTTTTTATCAATTTTCGACTCTTTGTAGTCATTTTAAAATTTTTTTTCATCATGTTTTTGAAGCATTTTCCACTTTTCTTGTTTTGTTTATAATGTTTGTTTTCATTTGTTATATTTGCTGTTTTTGTCGTTCTTCATCATTTTTTTAGTTATTTTTGTCATTTTCAGTCTTTTGCTTGAATTTGTTTTTTAACTTTTTGAATTTTTAATCTTTTTGTCATTTTTGAGTACTTTAAAAAATTTTTAAAAAAATTTTGTTTTTATTGTTGCATTTTATCACCATTTCAGAACATAAAAACGAATTTATGGTGTTTGTCTAAATTAAATTGGTCCTGTTATAACGAAAACTAAAAGGTAATGTTGATTCTAAAAACCGTTCGATTTTGGCACATGTGCCAAAATCGGATGTTGCCAAAATCGAATGTTGCCAAAATCGAATGTTGCCAAAAACGAACGGAGTCTGTATATATATATATATATATATATATATATATATATATATATATATATATATATATATATATATATATATATATATATAATTATATATATATATATATATATATATATATATATATAAATATATATATATATTTATATATATATATATATATATATATATATATATATATATATATATATATATATATATATATATATATATATATATATATATATATATATATATATATATATATATTATATATATATATATATATATATATATATATATATATATATATATATATATATATATATATATATATATATATATATATATATATATATATATATATATATATATATATATATATATATATATATATATATTAGTTCATTAGTTATATTAGTTCAGTTCCAAGAAAGTTTTAAATAATATTCATTCAAAGTCCCTGATGAGTACAGCAGGATTAAATTAGAGAAAATTAGAACACAAATTTAAGTATTCTTGTTTTTTTTACTTAACGACTGGTTTAAAACAATTTGAAAGAGTTTTGAAAACAAAAATAAGAATATTTTTGAGCATAATGGACATCTGGATAGTTTGGGAAAAACTGTAGAGATGTATATTGTTAGCAAATTTCGAAACATTTCAATGTTCTGAAGATTTGAGAGCCAATGTTAAGGCAATTTTGAATCAATTTTAGACAACTTTGAAGATAGTTTGAGACAATTAATGGTTTTAAAATTTTGTTGAGATAATTTTGAGACAATTTTTGGACAACTTGAAGACGATTTTTAAAAAAAATGGAGACTCTGATTAAAATTTGAATGTAGATCTCAGAAAATTTTGGGAAAATATTTAAACAAATGTTAGGAAATTTTCAGATAATTTCCAGACAATTTAAAGAATAAATCTTCAACGAATTTTAAACCAGTTTTCATACATTTCTTAAACACTTTAAAAACAATTTGACGAATATTTTAGAATTCTGAAATAGTTTAGAGCCAATTTCAAGACCTTTTTCAGAAAAAAATCAAAACTATTTTCAGTTAATATCCTGAAAATATCCAACAGCGATTGGAGAATATGTACTCAGAAATCCATTAAAAAAATTCCAATTTCCATACAATAGCAAACAAAATCAGTCAATATTAATCTCATTTCTCTTAAGGTAATTTTTAACCAAAATCAAAGACAATCACTAGGTTTGTCCATTTTACAATTTAAAAAAAATAATACCAAGTTAAATTTAGAGAAATTCCAAAACAACTACATATCTGATTTCAAAAACAACAAGAACTTTCAGACAATTATCGAGAATTTTTTAGACAAATTATAGACAATTCGAACAATTCATAAACGATTCCTAGATGCATCAGGAAATTTTGTGAAAAATTTCCAATAATTTTCAAAAGATTTTTTGAGAATTTGTTTGAAAATTGTCAGTCTAATTTTTCAAAATATTTTCGAACTAAATTTTGAAAATTTTCAAAACATTTCAGGCAGTTTATCATGGAAATTCCGGAAAACTTTTAAAGATGAACTTAGAGAAATCTTATTCGTTTTTAAAACAAAGAATTTACGTTCATTTATACGATTCATTGTAAGAATCAAAATGATGTAGTTTTTGAAAAATAGCAGATATCTTTCAGAAAATTGTTAGACGATGTTTGAACCTACTTTTAAGCATTTTAAAACACGATTGAAGAAACGAATTTAAAAAAAAATCTAACATTTTTACCTTTTTTTAAAAAATTTTGATTATTTTGACTATTTTCTCTTTTTCAAGCCTTTCACAAACATTTTTTTTTCACACCATTTGAGAAATAAAATTACAAATCAAACAGTTGCTCCCTAGCAAAATATGAGCAAATCTCTGGACCCTAGTTGTTTTTGCCAATGAAAACTGTCTTAACAATTAGATTTCCAACTTTGCGATTGTTTCAACCGATTGAAAAAAAACCTCTGGAGGGTAGGATGCACAAGAAAAAAAAGAGATTCCAGCCAAATATGACTTAACGAGAATCCTTACGCAAAATTTGATTATCCTCCTGGGGGGAGACAGGACGGTTGTTGTTTTTTTAACCTTCCTGCTAAGTTCCCATCGTCCTTTTGCTGTTACAATAGTTAGTGGAAGGCTGATGAGGGAAAAAAAGATCCCCGGGACCAATAAAATACGGGATGCAAATGTTGAGAGAGAGTGAAAGAAAAAAAAAGCTGTGTAAGTCCGATCCAGCAAGGAAAATTGTTTTTCCTCGGAGATTTGAAACCCCATTATTAGTGTATGAGTTTGTTGGATGATTCCCTGGTTTTTTTTTTTTTGGCTTGAAGGTCATCCCTTTTTTGCATAGGGTTCGGCAACAATATTGGTAGGATGGTAGAAATCTTACAGATTTCCGTTCCGTAACCGTTATGGACAAAAAAAAGTTAGACTGCCGATCACGGTTGACTTGAACGGATGGACAGCGGAGAAGTTTTTCAATAAGCATATTTGTGTTGGGAAATTGATTTCCATTTTTTTCTCTCTCATGTTTCTCTGATATGTTAAACAAGGATCCCTTTTTTGGTGATTCGAAACTACCGATATCATTCACTGTGGGTTAGAATTTAGGATTCCCTGTATGAGAATTAAGAATGAACCTGTATAAACGTTAAATTTATTCGATTCTACAATAAAAAATTTAAGGAATTTTGTAACGTAGTGTAAAACTAAAGAACTCAAGAGAAGAGGACGCGATTAAGCATGAAGCGACAATGATTGAATGAAATTAACCGTGTATGCAAAAAGACAACACGCCGACAAGACAATTCTCGACAAACAACAGATTTCAAGTCGCTGTTCGAAAAGTAAACAAATTCCTGAAGTTGTCTCAAAATTATTTAAAAAAAGATTTCGACCTCTCCGAAAATAGTCTCAAATCTGTCTCTAAATCGTCCAAAATTACCTAACTCGGCTAAATTTTAATGCTAGGAAAAATTGATAAAAAAATGTATGTATGTATGCTTTCAAATCATGTTAAATCCATCAGTAATCCAGTTTCATTTCAAATAAAAAGTTATCCAAGGTTTTGAGGAAATCACCTAGCTCCCATTATTTTTAAATTTCTTCCAAAACCGTATGGCACTTTCATTTGCTTGAATTTTTTTCTAGTCCCACAAAAAAATTATTTCTTAACAGCTACATAAAGCTTAGTTCTTTTAGAAATGGGACAGTTACGAATGCCTGTATCTAAAAAATCATTCGTTTGAACGAAATACTTTCTTTGAAGAAAAAGAAGGTAATGTTATGATCTTTCATGAAAAAATTTGAAAAAAAATATTTACCGTTTTTTGTTAAAGAAATTTCTACTTTATTCTTGGTATCTCCCATTGGCCTGCGCACACTTTTTTCAGTCATGGTATTGATCAGTTTCTCCAATTTATGCTTCGTAAAATCTATATCTTAAGTGGCTTCACCCTCCTTCTTCAATTTCTGATACTTTTTGGTCCAATACTTCTCTGGAAACTGGAAACTGGAAGCATTTTAGTGGATTCAGTTGTTTCGAAATGAACAAATTTGATTATTTTTGAACACATTTTTGAACGTTTTTTTTCGGTATCGGTTTTACAGCTTAAGAGCTTTGGAACTATCAAAAAATGGTTGTTTGAGGTTGGTTTTCAATGAGTCATCACTAGGCAACACTTTCAGCTTATCGGAGAAAATTGTTTTGGACATTTCAGCGATCTACCCTTAGTTTTTCGTTTATTGAAAATTAAAAATGCTGGTATGAGACTTGACTTCCTTGATGATCCTTAACCGTTGTTGCCGATCATGTGCTTCTCTCCAATGCTTGATTTGAACTTTGTGGACATTATTGATAGTGTTTGCATACTTATCCACCACAAAAACTCAGTAATTCTTTGAATAATCAACGGTTTTGTCAGCTATCAATTGGATAATGACGTTTTTTCAAGGAAACTGTGCAAAATTATTTTTTTCTTTTTCTCTTGCATCGTACATATCTCAAAAAACGCGCAAATTTTAAATTTAGAAAAAAAATAGGTCGAATAGTACTTTTTACAGGCAACAAAATGCTGTCAAAATTTTCAATATCCAATAACTAGTTAACGAGCTATAAGCAAATGAAAGTGTCCCATTTCTAAAAGAACTAAGCTTTAATTGCGGTCGCTGCTCGTTGATTTCAATTTTCTGTTTTCTTTCCATTTACATTTCAGAGCCCTCCTCAACTAGACGGATCCCACGTGGGCCACCTGAGCCTTAGCCGGTGCTAAGAGCCTCGACAAATCCCCCGGAATTAGCAACCCCCAGCAAAAAAACGTCAACCAAATTGGTTTTTTGTTCAGCGCCTACCTTGTTGATGTTTCTGTAACATGTCTATTTTGACGGATAAAAATCATCATTCGAAAGAAAAACAACGACCGCAGTTGGCGAGGCGAAGCTTGAAGGAAGAAAGAAAATAAACCGGAAGCGGCAACCGGAATCAACCACCGGAAGCTGGAAGCTGGACATCTTTGTTTGCGGATGTCGATTGCTTTCGTTCGTTCGTTCATTTGGGTGGTGACAACTTTTGGTGACAGCTGTTTGGGGCCGTAATTAAAACATCATCCTAGGACACCTGCCGGACTTGGGTCGTCGGTCGTCGTCGTCGTCGAAAAGGGCAGGAGGACACAACTGTGGAGGCGTTACGTCGTCACTCCCGATCCGTAGCGGCACGCCGTGGACGGAAAGTTAAGGTGAGCTAGTCGTTTGATATTATATCTCTAGGAGTTAGGGGGGAAAATGGGAAGGTTTTATCTCATCTTCCCTGTTGCGATGGAATGAAAATAATGTCCGGCTCGAGGTAATGAAGTCACCACACCATCGCAATTTGACGTTGTTATTTTAGGAACTAGTTTGTCGGATGTTTGTCACTTATGTGTAGCAAGAGGCAATATGTTCTAAAATTTATGCTGTATAAATAAATTTAAAATTTCCGAATTGAAACAAACAATTTATACAAAGTTTTAACAAACGTGTAACGTGTAAACCCCATGAAAAATTTCCTTTTTTCTCCTACGGGTTTTAGATACCTTTTTGGTCATCAAACATCAGTGAAAAATTTAAGATGATTTGATTGACAAATGACAAATGAATGACAAAAATGACAAAAATGACAAAAATGACAAAAATGACAAAAATGACAAAAATGACAAAAATGACAAAAATGACAAAAATGACAAAAATGACAAAAATGTCAAAAATGACAAAAATGACAAAAATGACAAAAATGACAAAAATGACAAAAATGACAAAAATGACAAAAATGACAAAAATGACAAAAATGACAAAAATGACAAAAATGACAAAAATGACAAAAATGACAAAAATGACAAAAATGACAAAAATGACAAAAATGACAAAAATGACAAAAATGACAAAAATGACAAAAATGACAAAAATGACAAAAATGACAAAAATGACAAAAATGACAAAAATGACAAAAATGACAAAAATGACAAAAATGACAAAAATGACAAAAATGACAAAAATGACAAAAATGACAAAAATGACAAAAATGACAAAAATGACAAAAATGACAAAAATGACAAAAATGACAAAAATGACAAAAATGACAAAAATGACAAAAATGACAAAAATGACAAAAATGACAAAAATGACAAAAATGACAAAAATGACAAAAATGACAAAAATGACAAAAATGACAAAAATGACAAAAATGACAAAAATGACAAAAATGACAAAAATGACAAAAATGACAAAAATGACAAAAATGACAAAAATGACAAAAATGACAAAAATGACAAAAATGACAAAAATGACAAAAATGACAAAAATGACAAAAATGACAAAAATGACAAAAATGACAAAAATGACAAAAATGACAAAAATGACAAAAATGACAAAAATGACAAAAATGACAAAAATGACAAAAATGACAAAAATGACAAAAATGACAAAAATGTCAAAAATGGCAAAAAATGACAAAAATAACAAAAAATGACAAAAATAACAAAAAATGACAAAAATGACAAAAATGACAAAAATGACACAAATGACAAAAATGACAAAAATGACAAAAATGACAAAAATGACAAAAATGACAAAAATGACAAAAATGACAAAAATGACAAAAATGACAAAAATGACAAAAATGACAAAAATGACAAAAATGACAAAAATGACAAAAATGACAAAAATGACAAAAATGACAAAAATGACAAAAATGACAAAAATGACAAAAATGACAAAAATGACAAAAATGACAAAAATGACAAAAATGACAAAAATGACAAAAATGACAAAAATGACAAAAATGACAAAAATGACAAAAATGACATAAATGATAAAAATGACAAAAATGACAAAAATGACAAAAATGACAAAAATGACAAAAATGACAAAAATGACAAAAATGACAAAAATGACAAAAATGACAAAAATGACAAAAATGACAAAAATGTCAAAAATGGCAAAAAATGACAAAAATGACAAAAAGTGACAAAAATGACAAAAATGACAAAAATGACAAAAATGACAAAAATGACAAAAATGACAAAAATGACAAAAATGACAAAAATGACAAAAATGACAAAAATGACAAAAATGACAAAAATGACAAAAATGACAAAAATGACAAAAATGACAAAAATGACAAAAATGACAAAAATGACAAAAATGACAAAAATGACAAAAATGACAAAAATGACAAAAATGACAAAAATGACAAAAATGACAAAAATGACAAAAATGACAAAAATGACAAAAATGACAAAAATGACAAAAATGACAAAAATGACAAAAATGACAAAAATGACAAAAATGACAAAAATGACAAAAATGACAAAAATGACAAAAATGACAAAAA